>NC_133365.1:24215514-24242115 GCF_049309525.1 Garra rufa
TGAAAGAGAACTTAGTTTAGTACTCACATGCCATATGACAGCTGCTTTCTGTGTGTGTGCTTCAGATGTGTGTGCTCAGAAAACCCTATATCAGAAGTTTAAACCATTATGGTTTTAAAATGCATGATTTTAAATTTCAGTGCGACATGAAACAGCGTGTTCCTGCTTTCACTTAAAATATGCATTTTCAAAATGATATACAGTAATAAATGATCTGTGGGGTATTTTGAGCTGAAACTTCACAGACATTCTGGGGACACATGAAAATGTTAGGACATACTGTATGAAGGAGCATAATAGGTCTTTTTTTTTTTTAAATTCTTCTTTTTTACTGTATTTTTTAATCAAATGAATGCAGCCTTGGTGAGCATAAGACACTTTCAAAAACATTTTAAAAATCATAATTATTCCAAATGTTTGAGCTGTAGTGTATATACAGACCCAGAGGGAATCTGTAGACGTTTTCTGCACTAATTTTGGTTGGGAATCTGCAGGATTCTGTGGAATGCATTTTAAACTGTGAGAGAACAGAAGTGAGAGAACCTTCAAATTATTCCAAATATCCAAAATATTTAATAAATGAGTACGCAAGTGTTGGGCAACTCCGTAGACTTTTCTGCAGAGTTCTGCGGGATTCCATGTGGGCCTGCTTATATCAATCCATTTGATTAACTTTTGCTTTCCTTCTTGTCCACTTTAATCTTGAGCTGGTTGATTTTAGGCTCTAGGTCCTCAGTTTTTCGTGGTGCCTGGATACATAGTATCCCATCATGTGAGAGAGATACCTGCACCAGCAGCGGATCCACACCCATGGGCAAGATATAGGTGCGGGTGAACTCACGACTTACAAAGCCATGCTGGTCCATTCTCTGAGCGTGCCGCCCAGTGACCTCCAACAGGTTGTCCACTGTTCGCACACTGATCTCATCCGGTGTGAATTGGCACACGTCTAGCAAAACTCGATACCAGTCATCTTCACTTTCTACCTGAGAGAAGCCCCGCTCAAGCTGCTTGTTGATGCGGGGACGGATGTAATAACCGTGGTACAGGACAGGGGCCAACAAGTCCTTGGGACTCAGTGCTGAGAGGGGGAGAAGGGAAACAAATACATTACAAAATCACTAAAATCACCATAATGAATGTGGAATATATAATCATATGTTATCATTATGCTGCATTCCATTCAGCTGGGTATATCAGAATTTCCTCCTTCCTGCTGGGAAAAGCATAATTGAATATCAACTGATGTCAGACTTTGAACTTTGAAACAAGCAGATGTATGATGTTGCGAAAATCCTTCAAAGGGTTTAAAAGACAAAAATGTTCTCTTTGTGATCCTTTTGGCTTCATGCAGTTTTGAAAAATTGAAGTGTAAATGTAATCACTCAAAAAATGTGGGGTAACATTAATGTTAAAAGAAATAACTTATTTTCTTTATGTCTACCTTATATCTATCTAAAATAGCCTTTTTTACTTCCCCAGAGAAATTGCAACACATGACACTTTACAACCTAGTCATAAAAACCTAGTCATAAATCTCATTTTAAGAGACTTTTATTATTATGATATTATCACTCTTTATTACTTAATGCATCCAGAAATAAAAATGTATTTCTGTCTACATGTTGCTAAATGGTATTTACCACGGTGAAGCAGTTTTGTAACACACACACACACACACACATGTTGGGTTTACATGTTTTATGGGGACATTCCATAGGCGTAATGGTTTTTATACTGTACAAACCGTACTTTCTATCGCCCTACACCTACCCTACACCTAAACCTAGCCCTCACAGGAGATTGTGCACACTTTTACTTCATCAAAAAAACTCATTGTGCATGATTTATAAGCCTGTTTCCTCATGGGGACCTGAGAAATGTCCCCACAAGGTCAAAATCTACTGGTATTCCTATCCTTGTGGGGACATTTGGTCCCCACAACGTGATGAATACCAGGTACACACACACACACACACACACACACACACACACACACACACACACACACACACACACACACACACACACACACACACACACACACACACACACACACACATGTTGGGTTTACATGTTTTATGGGGACATTCCATAGGCGTAATGGTTTTTATACTGTACAAACCGTATTTTCTATCGCCCTAACCCTACCCTACACCTAAACCTAGCCCTCACAGGAGATTGTGCAAACTTTTACTTCCTCAAAAAAAGTCATTGTGCATGATTTATAAGCCTGTTTCCTCATGGGGACCTCAGAAATGTCCCCACAAGGTCAAAATCTACTGGTATTCCTATCCTTATGGGGACATTTGGTCCCCACAACGTGATGAATACCAGAACACACACACACACACACACACACACACACACACACACACACACACACACATACATACATATATATATATAAATATAACATAAACCAGGAATATTGCAAAATGTTATTACAATATAAAATAATAGTTATTTTAATGTATGTTAACATATAATTTATTCATGTGAAACAGTTGTGCTGCTTAATATTTTTTTGGGGGAAACTTTGATACTTTTTTCAGCATTCTTTGATGAATAAAAAGTTAAAAAGAACAGCATTTATTTAAATAATTCTTAGGCAACAATATAATTCTGGGGGCAACAAAAGTGTCACAATGCTGAAAAAGCATTACATTTACTAAATACTAAATAAATACTATTTATGTACCTTGAGAACTGTATTAAAATAAAACGCTCCTGCCTCTAGAATGTTCAAATATCTTCTAGAAGACACAGGAAATGTGCATGTCAGGTCTATTTACAATTTGTGATCCCAGCTACAGATCAAGCGTCAGGTTCCACTTACAGTTTCTATTTTAATCCAGTCACACGTGGCATATTTATGCTGTTCTGTTATAGCTTAACAGTAAGTAGCGTCTTCACAGTTGGCCTCCAAACCTGCTGCTAACTTGTTTGAGAAGATCAGCTCATAGTCAGTCATGAAGAGGACAAGAGGTTATTTTGGTGATGTCATGTGTGGAATTCTAAATATAAGCTGTAACTGAGGCGTCACATTTCATTGTAAGGTGAATACTGTCATAGCACAAGTGCCAATATGGATGTTTATAACATTCTAGATTTTTAAGCAAAAGACTGACCCTCACTTATGACAATCAAAATGACTTGCCTGTGCAAAAAGTAAACATATGAGAACTGCTAAAGTTATGAAAAGTTGTTTTAAAGTCCATAGCATGTTAGCCAGCAATATAAAAATTACATGAAAAGTACACATGCAGGGTGTTTAGCCTTAAAATGTCTATTTCCATTATATTCAAGACTCTACTTACCTTCTGCAAAGTTCTGATCATAGATTCGAGGGGGAGAACACATCTCGTAATCCATACTCATTGGGTAGGCATGAGGAACGGTGCGGTCAGCCATTTCGACCTCTGTAGCAGGTTGAGAGGAATTTTTTGGATTGACAAACTTCAATTACACTAATTTTCGGAGTGTGAGAAGAGCAGGAAGGCTAGAAAGGGAGAGGGGTGGACAGGACAGCAGGGGAAAGGAGAAGAGAGATTGCGCATTTGAGACAGGAGGGTGCTAAATGTTGCTACAAATAGCTTGTAGTAAACACTGTGGAGCTCCATAGACCATATAGGAGGATATATACACAAATACAAATGTAGGGCTCAAAGTAGATAGATAGATAGATAGATAGATAGATAGATAGATAGATAGATAGATAGATAGATAGATAGATAGATAGATAGATAGATAGATAGATAGATCAGCAGAATCTGCAAAATGTTAATTATTTTAGCAAAATAAGAGGGATCATACAAAATGCATGTTTTTTTTGTACTTACCTGACTAAAATATTTGACATAAAATACATTTACATATAGTCCACAAGAAAAAATGATACCTGAATTTGTAAAAATTACCCCGTTCAAAAGTTTACATACACTTGATTCTTAAAGGAACACTCCACTTTTTTTGGAAATAGGTTCATTCTCCAACTCCCCCCGAGTTAATAAGTTGAGTTTTACCGTTTTGAAATCCATTCAGCCGTTCTCCTGTTCTGGCGATATCACTTTTAGCATAGCTTAGCATAGATCATTGAATCCTATTAGACCAGTAGCATCACGTTCAAAAATGACCAACGAGTTTCGATATTTGTCCTATTTAAAACTTGACTCTTCTGTAGTTATATCGTGTACTAAGACCGGCGTAAGGAAGTTTGCTGCCGTAATATGGCCGAAGCAGGAGCAGTAATATCACGCAGCACATGTGCAAATGCTAAACTAGCTGGGAACTCATTTCTGATAATACTCTGCCTGCTTCGGCCATATTACGGCAGCAAACTTCCTTGACTATTATGCTGGAATGGAAGTGTAGTTCCTAATCTTATCAGCCTGGAAACTCGCAGCTTTGCATTTCCACCGGTCTTAGTACACAATATAACTACAGAATAGTCAAGTTTTAAATACAACAAATATGGAAACTCGTTGGTCATTTTTGAACACGATGCTATTGGTCTAATAGGATTCAATGATCTATGCTAAGCTATGCTAAAAGTGATATCGCCAGAAAAGGAGAACGGTAAAAATCAACTTATTAACTCGGGGGGAGTTGGAGAATGAGCCTATTTCCAAAAAAAGTGGAGTGTTCCTTTAATCCTGTGTTGTTACTGAATAATCCACAGCTGTTTTTTTTTTCATTTAGTGATAGTTGTTCATCAGTCCCCTGTTTGTCCTGAACAGCCTGCTGATCTTCAGAAAAATCCTTCAGCTCCCACAAATTGTTTGTATTTTTAGCATTTTTGTGTGTTTGAAAACTTTTAAACAATGACTGCATGATTTTGAATCCATCTTTTCACACTGAGGACAACCAAGGGACTCATATGCAACTATTACAGAAGGTTCAAACACTCACTGATGCTCCAGAAGGATAAAACAATGCATTAAGAGCCAGGGGTGTAAACTTCTGAACAGATTGAAGATGTGTACATTTTTCTTATTTTGCCTAAATATCTTGTTTTGTTTTTCATTTAGTACTGTCCTTCTGAAGCTAGAGAAGATAAATGTTTTTCGGAAGACAAAATAAGTGAAATTTACCCTGATTTTTAAATTCAAAAAGTTTTCACCCCCTGGCTTTTAATGCACCATATTTCCTTCTGAAGCATCAGTGAGTCCCTCAGTTGTCCTCAGTGTGAAAAGGTGGATCTCGCAATCATACAGTCATTGTCGGAAAGGGTTTAAATACACAAAAATGCTGAATTAGTGGGATTTAAAAGATTTTTCTGAAGAACAGTAGGCAATTTGACAAACAAGGAACTCATGAACAACTATCACTAAAAAAAAACACAGCTGTGGATCATTCAGGTTACAACACAGTATTAAGAATCAAGGGTATGTAAACTTTTGAACAGGGTCATTTTTATAAATTCTATTATTGTCTCTTGTGGACATATGTAAATGTCTTCTATGTAAAAATATCTTATTCAGGTCATTACTAAATAAAAAAAAAACATGCATTTTATATGATCCCTCTTATTTTGGAAAAATAATTAACATTTTGCAGATTCTTTAAGGTGTTTGTAAACTGTTGACTTCAACTGCAGATAGATAGATATAGATAGTTGATAGATCATTACAGAGCTACACCATATTAATCATTTAAAATGTTCTTTGCAGCAAAAAAAAGTGTAATTGGAAAAAATGGCCTTTTCTCAGAAAATGTATAATGCAAATTATAGTTGAATTAAATGCAACTATTGGTAAAAATTCTAACTGAACATAAACATTTATAAATATTTTATTTTAAAATAGCTTTTGCATTGCATATGACTATAAATTAAAGAGTTACACAATACCGTTCAAAAGTTTGGGGTCAAAATATTTACTTTTTAAAAAAAAAAATCAACACTTTTATTCTGCAAAAATGCATTAAATTGATCAAAAGTGACAGTATAAAACATTTATAATATTACAAAGGATTTTAGTTCAAATTAATGCTGTTCTTTTGAACGTCTACTTTATTTATCTTTATTTACTTTAATTCCCTGGACTTACTATTAATAGTAAGTCCAGGGAATTAAAAGGGCACCAAATCCAACAAATAAGCAGGTGAAACAAAAATTAAAATGTTTTTAATTAATAGAATATTCACTGAGAACGCAGCGAGACTGCTTACCCTACCAAAATGTTGTTGTCCAATCAATGTGCCAGCTCAAGTAAGCCTCGTACACACTGCCCAGCCGAGAGTTTGTTCATGGGGATTGACTTTGTATGGTGTTTACCCTGGCACAGTTATCTTAGCCACAGTCATTGTCAGATTCAGTAAAGACTAAACCTCCAAAAGGGGCTCAGAACCTAAATACGCATGGGCACATCACCTCGTGGGCATCCTAATCTTTGCTGGCATCAACTGAGCCAGCTAGATGCACTGGAATGCTGAGCAACTACAGACTTCCCTCAACATTGGCAGGTTCACCGGGCCGGACACCGCAGTGAACACATGGGACCATCAGCACTATTGAGGGCTTGCACTGTAATCCGGTTGGTATCTGAGGTGAATTGAAATCCGATCAGCTCTTTGGATAAATACAGAGAGTGATGGTTGGAAGAGGGGACGGGTAGCAGCCAGAGGACAGTGGGAGGGCCCAAGTGAAAGAGGCAAAGGCAGGCAAACAGTTTACATCATTATTCCAGAAAGATCCACCGCTGGCTCGTCTGCCAGGGGCCGTCTGTGTTCCTCTATTTAAGTGCGCAGGCAGATAAGCCAGCAGTTTTCTGAGTGCTGCTAAGGCCCAGACACAAAATGGACATCGCCATCCAGCATCCCTGGTTCCGTCGGTCCTTCTGGCCATCCATCTTTCCCAGCCGGATCTTTGACCAGCACTTTGGGGATCCCATCCCTGAGGCCGACATGATTCCCTCACTGTACTACCCACGACCTTCCTTCTTCCGCTGGCCAAGCTGGGTGGAAAGCGGCCTTTCTGAGGTAATTTCAAAATTTTCCAGTCAGTTTTCAATGACTTATGTAAATGTTGTGGTTAATCTACATTACAGTTACTGTAGTTATGTGTCTAATTTATAAGTCAGTGTTACAACATTAACTTAGTGATCAGGACCTTGAAACATAGGTTGGCTGTACATTATCCTACAGATAATAAATAATGGACGCGGAAAGTCATTTTAATATGTTAACAGTTTCGTGGATGTTAATATTTGAACTTAATTGACTGATACAAAAATATTTAGTCTTAGTTAACCAATCATAATCAAGTATTTCAAAGCATCATGTAATAATGAATGTTATTTAGATCAATTTTATTGTGTTAACAAGAAATATTAATTTGTTATTCTCTGTGTCCATATCTGTTATATAGCCTACAGACAACGATTGCATTATTTATAGATAGCTATAGTAATTTTTTTTCTAACTGTCCTTGTGTCTGCTTTTTTTCTAAATATGATACCAGTAGATAAATATTTGAAGTATTTATTCCATTACGTTAGCTTTGATTAATTTCTGCCTAGCACTGTATCTGTAAAAAGCCACAGTAAAGCTTTTCAGTTCTGTTTTGGTGAAAACAAAAACACTAAAATATCATATTTTAAATATTTTTTGCATACAGTGAAGCATATTTATAGAACTATTAGGGTTTTTCCATTGTGACAACAGGATATTGTAATGTGAATTTTTTTTAAATGTAATTCTAATACTCTAATATATAACAGAAAATAAAATATACATTATTATTATTGCTTCATAGTTAAAGGAGTAGTTCACTTTCAGAACAAGAATTTACAGATAATGTACTCACCCCCTTGTCATCCAAGATGTTCATGTCTTTCTTTCTTCAGTCGTAAAGAAATGGTGTTTATTGAGGAAAACATTTCAGGATTTTTCTCCATACAATGGACTTCTATGGTGCCCCTGAGTCTGAACTTCCAAAATGCAGTTTAAATGCAGCTTCAAAGGGCTCCAAATGATCCCATTCAAGGAAGAAGGGTCTTATCTAGTGAAACGTTTAGTTATTTTCTCAAAAACATTTACAACTTATATACTTTTTAATCTCAAACGCATGTCTTGCCAAGCTATATGAGATGAGCATTTGAGGTTAAAAAGTATATAAATTGTAATTTTTTTTAGAAAATAATCCATCATTTTGCTAGATAAGACCCTTTTTCCTGAGCTGTGATCATTTAGAGCCCTTTGAAGCTGCATTTTGGAAGTTCAAACTCGGGGGCACCATAGAAGTCCATTATATGGAAAGAAATCCTGAAATGTTTTACTCAAAAAACATAATTTCCTTAGGACTGAAGAAAAAAAGGCATGAACATCTGGGGTGAGTACATTATCTTTTTACAATTTTTGTTCTGAAAGTGAACTACTCCTTTAATTATTAAAATCGTTAATATAATTCTAACTATATAATATAGTAATGAAAACATCCTGTTTGCAGATTTTCTTTCTTTTCTCTCTCTTTTTCTGACGTTGGAAGAATTTAGGAGGATATTGTCATGAAAGAAACGCCACAATAGAAACAAATCAATGTCTGATGAACATTACATTAAACTAGACAAATTATTAAATGTCATTAATTGTGTTTTCTTAGATGAAAATGGAAAAGGACCGTTTCTCACTAAATCTGGATGTCAAACACTTTAAACCAGAGGAGCTGTCAGTGAAAATCAATGGAGATTTCCTTGAAATTCACGCTAAGCATGAGGATCGCCAGGTAGAAACTCACAGTTCATAAACAAACACTGTACACTCTTAAAAATAAAGATTCTTTATTGGCATTGATGGTTCTATGAAGAACCTTGAACATCCATGGAACCTTTCAAATGCAGAAAAGGTTCTTTTCTGAAGGTTCTGCTTACTGAAAGGTTCTTTGTAAAACCAAAAACGGTTCTTTTATGGCTTTACTGCAAAAACACCCATTTGGAGCCTTTATTTTATAAGAGTGTAACACAATACCTACCTGAACCTTTGCATGTGACTGGCTTTATTGTTCAACATGTCATCGCCAAGATTGCTAGCATTGTGCCACAAGTAAACATTGAGCTAAACAGAGTGAAAGATGGATTATTCATTATCACCTGTTCATAACGATGTTCTGCTTTCCTCGCAGGACGACCACGGTTATGTCTCCCGCGAGTTTCAAAGAAAATACCGTGTCCCCGCTGGTGTGGATCCAGCCTCTGTCACTTCCTCCCTGTCTTCCGATGGCGTTCTGACAGTGACAGCTCCGCGTAAGCACACAGAGGGCCCGGAGCGCGCAATTCCCATCTCTCGCGAGGACAAGCCCGCTGTGGCTGGGTCTCAGAAGAAGTAAAGCTGCTATACATCAATGTTTCAACTTTATGTCCCTTGTCTTCTTTCCCTGTCCCAATGTGCTCCAGCTACATCACAAGGGAATAACTTAATAGCCCAACATTTCCTGACAGGCCAAAACTTGTGTTTTTGCTACAGCGGATAGAGAAGAAACAGTTATTAGGTTGAAAACACCATCAGCGTCAAACTAACAAAACACAATCTGATGAATGTTACCTAAAAGATTTTCATAGAAATACACTTTTACAATAAAGTATTGTCTTCTGTTGATACCACCAAACAAAGGAGCTTCTGTATGTCATGCAGCCTTGACTGCAAGACAAAGTATTTGAGTGTAGGAGAATGTTTCCCTGCCGTTTTTTCTTTTTATAACAAAGACAAACAACAAAAATGGGTCATTGTATTAAACTCAGCTGGATCAGATGGCAATGCCATAGTCTCTCGTTCTTAATAGTGAGAGATTTGCAGAAGAGACAGAAAAATGGGAACACATTACAATAAGGTCTTATTAGTTAACATTACTTAATGCACTAATTATTACAATGAGCAATATATTTCTTACAGCTGGCCTATTTATAATCTTTGTTAATGCTAGTTAATAAAAATACAACTTCCTTGTTATTTAATATTAGCTTTGGTCCATTAAATAATATTAACAGATACAACTTGTATTAGTATATGCTGAAATGAACATTAACTAAGATTAGTTTAAAAGTATCTCTCATTGTTAGTTTGTGTAGTTAACTAATGCTAACAACATGAACCTTGTTGTAAAGTGTTTATTCAGTTATTGTGTTCTCTGTATGTTAAAATCATTTGTTTGAGACGTCACAGTGGCTTTTGTTTTTGGTTTGAAAAAGTAAAGTTTACTTGTAATTTTAATGATGGATTTGGGACCAGAGGAAACAGTGAGAGGATGTGGATACGACAGTATTTAAGTGTTTTGACAAGATTTGTGAATGCTGATCCAGTTTTTGATTGGCTAATGGCATATTTATGCACTGCATTGCTTCACACTATATAGTTTTGCAACTGTATTTGCATGACAATAACAGGAGCAGGGCTTTAAAACCCAAGGTTAAGGTTTTATGTAAAAAAAATTAAATTAATGATAAATAGCAGGATGAATAGCAGGTGCTTCTCAAATGGGGGTATGTTGCAAGAACTGGTGTTACTGCAAAAATGAATGAGAATAAAAGCATATTAAAGCAAGTTTATTGATGCAAGCTTTTAAAAGCATGATGTATAGGTCAAATGTCTCCTGTGCCTGTGAGATTTACCAAATAATATTTGAATGTTATTTCTGGGAGTGAGATGTGAGCTGAGGTATGTGTGGATGTGAATAAGTGCCAAGAATTTATACTGTTTACAATCACTGAGACTATTCTGTATCTTAGCAATGGCTCACTAATTCAACAACGGTAAAGCTGCTAATATCAAACCTTAGTCATTTTTTAAATAAGTTTTAACAAAGATTTAGGAAAAATATCCTTTTTTCCTCATATTTGTATCACTCCACTAAAGCAAAGGCCTTAACTACATTATCCACACTAGGAGGTATAAGTGAGAAGGAGCACTTCAAAACATGGCTTTGCATTGTCCACTGCTTTTCCTCATTAATCACAGCTGAAGCACTGAATTAACTCATTAACGGAACTAAATAATTATGAATAAATACTGTGGCCATTCAAAACCAGTGTGACCTCACTTATTTTTTCGAACTCAAAATAAAAAATCTTATACACTACCAGTCAAAAGTTTTTGAACAGTAAGATTTTCAATGTTTTTTTTTTTTAAAGAAGTCACTTCTGCTCACCAAGCCTGTATTTATTTGATTCAAAGTACAGGAAAAACAGTAAAATTTTGAAACATTTTTACGATTTGAAATAACTGTTTGAATGTATTTGAATGCATTTTAAATTTAATCTATTCCTGTGATTTCAAAGCTGAATTTTTAGCATCATTACTCCAGTCACATGATCCTTCAGAAATCATTCTAATATTCTAATCTGCTGCTTAAAAAATAAAAATAAATAAATAAATATTATTATTATTATGTTAAAAACAACTGAGTAGTATTTTTTTCAGGTTTTGGATCTTTCTACTCATTAAAGAACCCTAAAAAAATGTACTCAACTATTTTAAATATTGATGATAATAATAATGATAATAATAATAATAATAATCGTAAACAGCAAATCAGTAAATTAGAATGATTTCATGTGATACTGAAGACTGGAGTAATGATGCTAAAAATTTCGCTTTGATCACAGGAATAAACAGTGGTGGACAGTAACGAAGTAGTTGTAATTCGTTACTGTACTTAAGTACATTTTTCAAGTATCTGTACTTTACTGGAGTAGTTTTATTTTGAGTAACTTTTACTTTTACTTCACTACATTCCAAAGCATAATATCGTACTTTTTACTCCACTACATTTAATAAAACATGTCGTTACTCCTTATAATATATTACGTGCTCCGAGACGCAGAAGCAGTGTCTGATTAATGAACAAACTGATTCTTTTCAATCGGTTCGCAAATCGCCACAAGCGATTCATTCACGAATTGGACTGATCCAATTGCAGCTGTTCAAACTCACTGATTCAAATGAGCCGTTTAGAGCGAGTCTCCAGTCATCTGAATTCACAAATAAGAACCGGGAGATTGTGAGCGCGCGCGACTGATGCTGCGAAAAGTAAGATATAATGTCGAGTTTTAGGATTAATTATTGCAACTGTCAGTTGTTTGCGAACTAAATCTGCTGTAAAGGGTGATGTATTTAAGCCCGCTGAAATGATTAAATGCAGACACATCATCAACATCGTCTCTTTTTAGGTAAAAAAACGAAACATTAAAATAACACAGATTAAATCAAATAACTCATAACGTTACACGTTCATATTCCTCGCTGCTGTAACCTCAACAGTTTTATTAAAATGCTACGCATTTAGCCCTATGTGACGTCTGTTTTTATATTGTTTATTAACGGTATACTTTTTTATATTGTTTGAATCAACTAGCCTAATATACAGAAATAAATGTTTATTCATAACCATACTGAAAATAAGTAAATATTGTTAGCTGATGCTAACTGTCTAGCTAACAAGCTTGCTGGTGCTAAGTTGAGGTAATTTTCAGATATGAAGTCCAAATATTTATAATCAACCATCTAGACAGATTACATCTGAGGGAAAAGAAAATATGTGATGTTCAGATGGTAACTACAGTAATTATCAAAGTGTGAAGTGATGCCCTCTGGGGACATTTGGCCAGGGGTGTTTTTACACCACAGACAATGTTTGAGAAAAAAGAAAAATATTATGAAAATATAATTAAATTTTTCTTCCTAACTTCAGGCCTTATTCTCATATCATTTATAACTGTGCCGTTCCGCAAAATAACAAGCTTTAAAACCCTTTTCTTACTGGTGAAAATGAGATGGTTAAATCAGTTTTCTCTCAGGTAACGTTAACGTTACAATGCAATGTAAGCTTCACAGTGAACATTGTCAACGTAGACCATATCAACAACAAAAATCTATCTTGACTCCATATAGTCTAGTGGTTATTTTGGGAAAAACCAAGGCTTATAGTAGGATTATAAAAAATATATATGCTAATATAAATTTATAGCCTTTATAAAATTGCAAAATATGTCAGTACTTTTTTACTTAAGTACACAAAAAATGTAGTACTTTTGTACTTTCACTCAAGTAAAATGGAAAAAGGAGTACTTTTACTTTTACTGGAGTAATATTCTATTATACGTATCTGTACTTTTACTCAAGTACTTGATTTGTGTACTTCGTCCACCACTGGGAATAAAGTACATTTTAAAATATATTCAAATAGAAAACAGTTATTTTAAATAGTAAAGATATTTCAAAATTGTACTGTTTTTGCTTTACTTTGCATCAAATAAATGTAGGCTTGGTGAGCAGAAGAGACTTTAAAAAAACATAAAAAATCTTACTGTTCAAAAACTTTTGACTGGTAGCGTAGACACATGCCTGAGCAAATTGTGAGATGATTTTTTTTTATCAATATTTGACTATGGGTCACTCACAGAAGTCAGATGAAGGATATTAGGCTGATATAATTTTGGGAGCTGTATTTTTCTGCCAAAGGTTTCAGTCTGTCTCTTCTACACTCCTGCACTGAGGCTCTGAAGTCTCCCCCATTATTTCTCCTCTATGTTGAGGGCCTTTAAAGTCCAGTCTGTAGCAGGAGTCTGGCACACACTTAGTGTGTGGAGGGTCCAGTTCTGGTTGATGGCCAGGGAAGCTTCTTGACTCTCTCTTTGGGGCTGAAAAAGTAAAAATATAAGTTTCTTTACATACTGTAAGCATAATTGTATTTTGTTGAATTCAAAACAATAGAATTAACTAATTAATAATAAATACAATTTATTTTTTTAAATGTAAAACATACCTGTGTAAATCGGCCGAACGTCATCTTTCTTATAGCTTGAATAATATGTGGTTTCAAAGTAGTGTGAGTACTGTAAGGAGTAATAAACCCAATGTTATATGACTGTTATTCAACTGGCACACAGAGTTTTTACGACACGTCATCAATCAGCCATACTGGCGGCACAGAATGTTAACAATGCCACTTAATTGAATGGAACTTGTAAATTTGGCTGATTTTTGCTGCTGAAAATGGTCAAATATTGTCATGTTTCGGACTGTACCAATTGGTCGGACCAGAAAAAAACATTTGGAGTACTATAGACTGCCAAAAGTTATAATAAATCAAGGAGAAGAGTGCAAAAAAAAAAAATCGTCTAACGAAAGAAGAAGTTTGTGGTTGGCCAAACTGAACCAGGATTTCCAGAGCAAGAATCTTGGCAACATTTGTGTTTGTTCTTATCATTTCCGGTCAGGTAGGAGAAATATTGGCTGATATCTTAATACTATTCGTACATAGCTTTACCACCTATTAACTTTAGTTTGTCAAAATATTGCGCCATTTCCTGCTTACTAAGTCCTTCTCTAATATTTAGCATCTTCCACACGTTTTTTTCTGTGGTTTACACAGCATAAATTAGCAGAACAACATATTCAGTAGTACATTAACTGTGAAATCCATGCTGTTGTTTACATCCGAGTATCGCCAGTATGGCTGCACATCCAGGTAACTGACTAACTGATTTTTTGTCTTGTTTCCAAGCAAAATATCTAAAAATTCTTAAATCAAGAACCATTTTCTAGACAAGTAAAAATTATTTTCTTGTTTTGCGTAAAAATAAGTCAAAATTAAGCGCGTTTTTGCTTGCAACAACCAAAATAATCTGTCAATGGGGTAAGAAAAATAATCTTGTTTTCTGTTTCAAATAAGATTATTTCTTTCCCCATTGGCAGATTATTTAGCTTTTTCAAGCAAAAACACACTTAATTTTGACTTGTTTTTACTGAAAACAAGAAAATAATTTTTACTTGTCTAGAAAATGGTTCTTGATTTAAGAATTTTTAGATAATTTGGCTGGAAACAAGTCAAAAAAATCTAAATAAGAAAAGCATTTGTTTGCAGTGTAAACCGTGACGTAAGTGCAAACCCTCTACCAAACCAAATTTTAAAGAAAAACATTTACAAAATAGACGTAAGCTTTAAAACAAACAATCTATGGTCCCTGTTCAAAATTATTTGTGGGTTTTTTGTGGTTAACAAATGTTGGAAAATGTTCATAGTTCATGTTACAAACTACATCTGTGGTGGTTACTTGGCTGGATACCTAGTTGATTTAAAATCATTGCATACTGCTGCAAAAAGTGAAGTTGTGAAAGGATTGCAGATGCCACTTGGTTTGATATTTTGTTGTCTACTATAATGAAATTGATAACTGATGGCTATGATGGGTCTCATTGAGGTGTTTTACCAAACAATACCAACCTGATGCGGAAGGGGGCGTCGTAACGCCACAGTACGGCGAGTGTCAAACCTCTCTTCTGACCAGTTACCAATAAGTGTATTATTTGAGTAAGAGTCTTCATTCGTTGAACATCGCCAACCATACTGACGAAATTTCATCTCGTCGGTGAAATCATGCCAGACCTCAGCTTGCCCAGACGCCCGAAGCATGTGATGAAATGCAGGGCCGTTTCTCGCCCAAGAAAACTCCTTGCTTTTGTTGGACATCTGTCACTAAAATTTACAGCATCAAAAATAAATTAAGCATTTTTAATAAACTACAACCACAACAATATACAAAATATCTAATACGTAGTTCAGTTTGTTAAAATTAACCAAAATCAGTTTTCCCCGCCTAAATGTATTAGCTTTCTTTATTGTATGGTTGCCATGTAATGCAGTCCGTTGTGCAGTCGCATGTGTGTAATTTTTTTTGCCATTTTACAAGTTTCATTTTAAATCTTATCATTTTGTTACACGTTTTATAATAAGTAACGTTTTCTAATAAAATAATGCAATTATTCTCATCAGTTACTTCACCACCTAAACCACCGAAGCTTAAATATTTGTGTCAGTCGCCTATAAACGCTAGTAAAGCGGTTTAAAATTTGTTGACCTAGTTTTAAGCTAATCATTTTAAGTGATGTTTCATTAACAAATTTCAGGAGGAGCTCGCGCAGATAATTAACACGGCCAATTCATCATCAGCAATCACTACCTAATCAGCCACTCTCCCTATCCAATTACTACAGTTCCTTAAATAACCAAGCAGTCCTACCTTCAGCTATCTCTGATTCCAGCATTGCTGCACAATGTCTGAGACCCAAACGCCTCCCGAGGATTACTCCACGGACTCTGATAGTCCTGCCGTCGAGCCCACCAACGCTCCGCAGGACCCCACAAACGCTCCGCAGGACCCTACAAACGAGCCCGCGGCTGCATCGCGGCCGCCGCTGCATCGCACCGCCGCTGCTCGCTCTCCTAGACGCCAGAGCACGCCTTCTCCAACACCTTCCAGGCGTCAGGTGTCTTCGCCAGCGTCATCTTACGCTTCGGCCATCTCCTCCGCCCCAGCAAAGGGGAAATGGACCGTGGCGGGGCTCCGCAAGGCGCTCACCAGCACCGGCGTCGTCGCTCCCCGCCGCGCTTCGAAAGCTGAGCTTCTCGGTCTCTACGAATCCCTCCAACCGAGGGAGAAACCGAAAGCTACGCCTCCCTCCAGGGCCGCTCGCAGAGCGCGCGCGGACCGCGGCGCTCCATACTCCACGCCGAGGCACAGCAAAAGGCCGTCGCCCGGCTCGGGCCACGCCGCAGCTACCAGCTCCGGCCTTCCTCCTCGATCTCCCAGGCGGGAGATCGCTTCCCACGCCAGCGAAGAGCCAGCCTCTGCCTCTTCAAGCCGCCGCCGCCGCGGCAGGGACCCGCCCCCACCAGCCGCTGATCTTCGTCAGCAGCTCCCGCCCCGCCTTTCGCTTAATCCCCTCCCACCTCCATGGCCCGCAGCTCCGCTGTCAGACCACAGCGCGAGTATTCCCCCGCTCATGGCCCAAGCACCAGTGCTTCCCATGCCCTCTCTCTTCCCCCCCCTCTCCTCTGCCCCAGCAGCTTTCCCTAACACGAACCTGCAGCAAACTTCTCAGGTTCCAGCTCCCGCCATTCCCCCGCTTTTTCCCCCCCCATTTTTCGCCTCACGGGGACGGCCTCAATACAGGCTATCCCCCGCTATCTGTCCCAGCAGCCACCTTTCCTCCGCCTCAGACCCGTTCAGCTTTCTCGCTGACCTCAGCCACGCCCCTTCCGCCCCCTCCAAACGCCCTGGTCAACGAACCACCACCCGTACCTAACTCCATCAGATCACAGATCCTAGCAGGTGCGGACGTGGACCTTTTTTTCCCTCCTCTCTCCCATTCTCCCTTCACCTGCCGATCGCCAAATCAATTGCGGCGATTTTTCCGTCACCCTCAAAAGCTCTGTCCCCGCCCAGTCACGTATCCTCTCCTTCGCAGAATTCACCATAGCGTTTACCCGGTACGCAGAAGTCATCTGCGCCGCCTTCCCCCATAGGAGGCGCGAGCTTAGCGATTACCTCACTATAGTTGCTGAGCTCGCGCTGTCCTATGGCGGCACCCATTTTTACACTTACCACAAGCTGTTTTCAGCCAAATGCGCCATCCGGGTAGCCCAATGGAACCAGTGTCCCTATTGGGGAGCTCTCGACTCCGAGCTCCACAATAGGGTGTTCCTGGGCTGCCGTAACATCTCGTGCGCAGTCTGCCGCTCCTTTTCTCACCCCACCCTCAGCTGCCCGTTCACCAATCCATCTATCCCCCCCCGCCCCGAACCCTCTCAGCCCAAGTCCACGAGCTACGTCCCACGCCTCATGGACACTCCAGCCATCCCCTCCCTTCGCCGCCGCACACCTGCCTCCAACAGCCAGGTCTGCGCTGACTTTAACAGCGGCAGATGCACGAGACAACACTGTCGCTTCATGCATGTTTGCAATTTTTGTGGCGGCGCTCACGCCCGCCTAGTCTGCCCCGTCCACAAGGCGGCTAATAAAAGCCAAAAGAAATATTTATTGTCTCCTGTGAACATTTCTTGCTTGTCTGCAGAATTATTACATCACCCTGATTCACATTTTGCTGATTATGTCCTTTCAGGTCTCACGCACGGCTTCCACCCCAGCATCCTAAGTCTCCCCTCCCAAAGCCTCGTCTGCCCAAATCTCAACTCCGCCCTCACCGAACCTGAAGTTGTCAACGACCTGATCAAAAAGGAAATCGAGTCCAGCTTCATGATCGGCCCCTTTCCCACCCCCCCCTTCCCCATTTTTCGAGTCAGCCCCATCGGCATAGCCACCAGGAAATTCTCAGGCAAAAAACGCCTGATTATTGACCTGTCATCTCCCCATAATTCCCCATTCCCAAGCATTAACAGCCTCATCCCGCTCGAAGAGTTCTCTCTTCATTACCACGACGTCGACCAAGCCATCACGCTGATTAAAAAGGCTGGTCGCGGCGCTTGGCTGGCCAAAGTCGACATTACTTCCGCCTTCAAAGTAATGCCCATCCACCCCGATTTCTGGCACTTATTTGGCATCCGCTGGGAAAACAAATTCTATTTCGCCGTCCGCCTCACGTTCGGCTGCAGAAGCAGCCCCAAAATTTTCGACACTTTGTCGGAGGCAATTTGCTGGATCCTCTCCAATAACTACAACATTCCTTATCTGATCCATCTCCTAGATGATTTTTTAATCATCTCGCCTGCAGACTCCGTCCCAGCCGCCCACCTCCTGACAACCCAAAAGCTGTTTTCTGAGCTCGGGGTTCCTCTCGCTAAAGAAAAAACAGAGGGCCCCGCCACTTCTATCGAATTTTTGGGTATCAAATTAGATTCCCAAAAATTCCAGGCCTCCCTCCCTAAAGAAAAAATTGACAGAACAATTCTTATAGCCTCCACCCTGATAACCAGCTCTAGCTGTTCAAAACGCGAGCTGTTATCTGTCCTGGGCCACCTAAATTTTGCCATGCGCATCATCCCCCAAGGCCGCCCCTTCATCTCTCATCTCCTCTCCCTCGCTTCCTCCGCCCACGCCCTCGAGGACCAGATTTCCTTAACTGACTCGTGTCGCAACGAGCTCAGCTTATGGATTTCCTTCCTCAAGCAATGGAACGGCCTATCTTTCTTTTACATCAACCTGATATCTTCCCCTATCGATATCCAATTGTACACAGACGCCGCCCCCTCCGTCGGCTTTGGAGGTTTTCTCCAAGGCCGCTGGTTCGCCTCCACATGGCCCCTCGAGCTGACCCATTTGCCCCAGCAGCTATCATCCTCTGCGCTTTTCGAGCTCTATCCGCTAGTGGTCGCTGCTTCCCTATGGGGGAAAGAGTGGTCCGCCACCAGCATTCTCGTTCACTGCGACAACGAAGCCACGGTGTACTGCATCAATAAGGGTCGTTCTCATTCCCCCGCCCTCATGCCCCTGCTAAGACGCTTGATTTGGATTTCGGCTAGTGACCAATTCATAATAACTGCTAAACACATCCCCGGTTCCAAGAACCAAATCGCTGACTCTCTTTCTCGCTTTGCTTTCCAGAAATTCAGATCGCTGGCTCCAGAGGCGGACCCGCTCCCAACTCCAGTTCCTCCCTATTCAGAGCTGATATTCCCGTAAACCACCCCCTGAGACATCTCCTCGAAGCATCAATCAGCTCCATTCTTCAAGCCGTCTCCCCTAGGACCCTCCAATCCTACCTCACCGCATGGAAATGTTTTAAAAATTTCCACTATACATATAGCCTACCTTTCCCCGATTTTTCCCTGCTTACCATCACGTCCTTTATTTCCCACCTTAGTTCCCACAAAAAATTCCAAGCCAGCTCAATCAAAGCATACCTTAGCGGTATTCAGTTTTTTCACAAACTGTTACACGGCTCGCCTTCCCCCCATATAGCTAATTCCCAGACCTCCCTTCTCATCAAAGGCATCCAAAAAACCCAGCCCAATCGCCCAGACCCCAGACAACCTATCACTTTAAAAATCTTGACCAAATGCATCTCCTCCCTCCGCAAAGGCTACCATTCTGTCCACACTGCCCGCACACTGGACGCCATGTTCATCCTGGCTTTCTTCGGCTTTCTCAGATGCTCTGAGCTCGCCATTACATCCAGTTTTAACCCAGCCATTCACCCCACCATCTCCGATCTAGCAGTTCTAGACGGTGAAACCATCTCTTACTTTATAAAACAAAGCAAGACAGACCAAACAAAAAGGGGGCACTTCATTTATATTTTTAACCTCCAAACTCCCCTCCAACCATTCCAAACCCTCCTAGCCTTCCTCTGCCACAGGAAATCCCAATCCTCCCTCCCCTCTGACCCCCTCTTTACCGATGATGCCAACCGCCCTGCCACTCGCTTCTGGTTTCAAAAGCACCTGAAGTCCGTCTTGCTCCTCTCTGGTATCCCAGCCGATAACTTCTCCAGCCATTCATTTCGCATAGGCGCAGCAACTACAGCCGCCCAAAAAGGTCTCTCCCAACAGCAGATCCAAGCGCTCGGCCGCTGGTCATCTGAAGCCTACAAGTGCTACATTCGAGCAGATCGCTCTTTCCTCAGAGAAACGCACCAAACCCTAATCGGTCAGCCTATTTCCAACGCCAACCTTCCCCCCCCGCGCCCCATCCCTGCGGGACCCCCCCTCCATGCTTTCACATAGCCGCCGCAGCACCCACCCTCTCCGAAGCCCCCGCTTTCTTCCAAAGCATAGCAAATCCCGCCCACGCTAGACCACCCCGTTCATTCCCCTTATAGAACAACAATGCCAGCTCTTGCTAGAGCGCCCCGCCCTTTCCCACACGCCACAGCAGCACCCACTCAGGCTCGAGCGCCCCGCTTATTTCCCCATGCCACACCAATGCCCGCTCGAGCACCCCACCTATTCCTTTACGCACTGCAACGCCTGCTCTCGCTACAACCCTCGCATATTTTCCCACGCCGCAGCAACGCTCGCTATTTCTAGAGCGCCCAGCTTAGTTTCCCACGCCACAGCAGTGCCCGCCCACGCTCGAGTGCCCCGCTTATTTCCCTATGCCCGCTCACGCTCGAGCACCCCGCTTATTCCATCTAAGCACTGCAATGCCCGCTCTTGCTGCAGCCCCCGCTTAATTTCCCAAGCTACAACAATGCCCGCTCTTGCTAGAGCGTCCCGCTCCTTTTTCCCACGCCACAGCAATGCCCGCTTACCCTCGAGCGCCCCGCTTATTTTCCCATGCCACAGCAATGCCCACTCACGCTCGAGTGCCCCGCCTATTCCCTTACGCTCATCAACGCCCGCTCCCACTGCAGCCCCCGCTCAATTTTTTCCATGCCTCCGCTTGCCTGCTTATGCTCGAGCGCCCCACCTACACTGCAACCCCTGCTTATTTTCCCACGCCACAGCAACGCCCGCTCACGCTCGAGCGCCCCGCTTATTTCCCCATGCCCGCTCACGCTCGAGCTCCTCTACTATTTCCTTTACGCACAGCCATGCCTGCTTTTGCTGCAGTCCCCTCCCATTTTTTCCACACTGCAGCAATGCCTGCTCACGCTCGAGCGCCCCGCTTATTTTCCCACGCCCGCTCACGCTCGAGCTCCCCGCTTATTCCTCTACGCACCGCCATGCCTGCTCTTGCTGCAGTCCCCACTCATTTTCCCATACTGCAGCAATGCCCGCTCACGCTTGAGCGCCCCGCTATTTCCCTACGCCCGCTTACGCTCGAGCTCCCCGCTTACTCCTTTTACGCAACGCCACGCCTGCTCTTGCTGCAGTCCCCTTTCATTTTCCCACACTGCAGCAATGCCCGCTCACGCTCGAGCGCCCCGCTTATTTCCCCATGCCCGCTCACGCTCGAGCTCCCCGCTTATTCCTTTACGCACAGCTATGCCCGCTCTCGCTGCAGTCCCCGCCCATTTTTCCACACTGCAGCAATGCCCGCTCAAGCTCGAGCGCCCCGCTATTCCCCCATGCCCGCTCACGCTCGAGCTCCCCGCTTATTCCTTTACGCACCGCTATGCCTGCCCTTGCTGCAGTCCCCACTCATTTTTCCCACACTGAAGCAATGCCCGCTCACGCTCGAGCGCCCCGCTTATTTTTTCCATGCCCGCTCACGCTCGAGCTCCCTGCTTATTCCTTTTACGCACCGCTTTGCCTGCTCTTGCTGCAGTCCCCGCTCATTTTCCCACACTGCAGCAATGCCCGCTCACGCTCGAGCGCCCCGCTATTCCCCCATGCCCGCTTACGCTCGAGCTCCCCGCTTAACCCCTTTTACGCAACGCTATGCCCGCTCTTGCTGCAGTCCCCGTTCATTTTCCCACACTGCAGCAATGCCCGCTCACGCTCGAGCGCCCCGCTTATTTCCCCATGCCCGCTCACGCTCGAGCTCCCCGCTTACTCCCTTTACGCACCGCTATGCCTGCTCTTGCTGCAGTCCCCCGCTCATTTTCCCACACTGCAGCAATGCCCGCTCACGCTCGAGCGCCCCGCTATTCCCCCATGCCCGCTTACGCTCGAGCTCCCCGCTTACTCCTTTTACGCTCCGCTATGCCTGCTCTTGCTGCAGTCCCCGTTCAATTTCCCTCACTGCAGCAATGCCCGCTCATGCTCGAGCGCCCCGCTTATTCCCCATGCCACAGCAATGCTCGCTCACGCTCGAGCTCCCCGCTTACCCCTTTACGCAGCAAGGCCCGCTCTGACTAGAGCGCCCCGCTTATCTTCCCACGCAGCAGCAATGCCCGCTCAATCTCCTCTAACCCAGCAAAACCCACCCATCCCAGAGCACCTAGCATTTTTTTTCCTACGCCGCAGCAGTACCTACCCCCAAGAGAACGCCATTCTTCATTTTCTCTGAAATGCCATCCCACTTAAGGTTTTCTCTGCTTCCTTCCCTTGCAGGGCCCGCAGCAGCTCCTCCCGCGCTTCCCAGCCGCTAATCGTCCAGCATCCCTCCAGCGCAAGTTAAGCCTTTTTTGGGGGCCACCTGGCTGCTGTCCTGCAGTTATCTTGCATTTTTTGGGGAGCGCTATTGGGTTCGGGCCAAAGGCCGAGCTCGGACCCCTCTCCCTGGGCAGGGGGAGTGCCCCGGGCTCGGGAATGACTACCGAGCTCGGAGCCCTCTCCCGGACAGCATGCCAAACACGCTTAACTTTACGCTGTTTATTATATGCAAAAGCGAACTAGTGAAGTGATGTTTCATTAACAAATTTCAGGAGGAGCTCGCGCAGATAATTAACACGGCCAATTCATCATCAGCAATCACTACCTAATCAGCCACTCTCCCTATCCAATTACTACAGTTCCTTAAATAACCAAGCAGTCCTACCTTCAGCTATCTCTGATTCCAGCATCCCTCCCACCCCCCCTTTTTTCCTTTTTCTCCTGCAGAAAAGGGGGAGCGCTATTGGGTTCGGGCCAAAGGCCGAGCTCGGACCCCTCTCCCTGGGCAGGGGGAGTGCCCCGGGCTCGGGAATGACTACCGAGCTCGGAGCCCTCTCCCGGACAGCATGCCAAACACGCTTAACTTTACGCTGTTTATTATATGCAAAAGCGAACTAGTGAATTACTTGTGAACAAACACTCACCTTGATACAGGAACGCCAAGTAATACGCGTTCCTCAAACTGTTATTGGTCTCCATGGAAATGCGCGTGACGCAACTCTAGAAACCGAATATTTACCGCTAAAGTCGTATTAAGATAATAAAGACAGATGCAATCATTTCTCACTTGAGTAGCAATTGATTTTTTCTTTAACTCTCATTCAAAACTTTTCTTACCAAAACATCACGTGATACAAAGAAACAGTGATCACATGCAAGACTACATAGCAGCAGCTCAGTTTTATTCAAACTATTGCATCAACAAGCATTTACAGTCTACAGTCACTGTTCTATGTGTTTTCATCTTCTGAACAGTAAGTAATCTTTACGTTGAGTTGCCTACTAGAAATAATAAATGTAGTGACACTATAAAGTGCAAAGTGGAATAAAGAATCATGTTTATGTTCCAGCCAACGCAGCACAAATAGCAGTAAAAGTCCTAATAGCAGTAAAAGTCCCATTTCTGAAAATAAAAAAAAGAATATATTTAATCTTAAACACACTTTTTAGAATGTATTTATTATGTGTATTTGTATTCATGCATCAATTTGTTTTTGTTTATCATGCAAAAGATTCAGATACGCACATCAGTCTTGAGCTCAACCTCAGCAGGCATTATTGCATGTGTCTCTTCAACAACACTGCTGGGGAAATATCCCAGACGAGCCTCCTGGTCTCCATAATATGACCCTTGAACCTTCACAAACAGTTATCTTTTGTTATACTTCATTTTCAGAGTGGAAAGAATTTGTTTTTGCACACTTTGTCAGCACAAGACAATTATGGATGTTTGCAATTGAGAGCACACAGTATTACAGTAGCCTTCTGATACTTACACTACCAGCCCAAAAGAGGTTCCCACGGTCTTTCAGCATGGCATACACATAGACAGACTGGCCTTGATGGATGTGAATGAAGCGACAGTCTTGTGGGTAATAATCCTGCAGAGCTCTAGCGATGAGAATGGGATCTGTGAACATAAAACAACACAGTTTAGATTATTTCATTATTTATTAATTACTATTTTGATGCATGCCATTTCCTGGACCTCATATTAACTGAGAGATTAAATATTTGTTCTTTAAAAATTCATTTTCAAAACTATAAGTGAACAATAAACAAGCTATAAAAAAATGTAAAATATTAATATGGTATTAAAAAACGTGAAAACCCTTTGTGTATCTTCAAACATATACATCATCACAAACTATAACAAAAAAATCCATGCTGTTTGTCAACTACTAAGGCAAATTGCTTACTTCTTGTACAAAAATGTCATAAAACACAAGTATAGACTAACAAATTCATATGATTTTTTTAAACTGTATTAATTAACCTAACTGTTCATTGTTAGTTCGTGTTTTCTCAGGTTCAATAAATAATATTTACATATACAACTTTTGATTTTAATAATGCATCAGTAAATGTTAAAAAGTACATTTAATAAAGTATTTTCATTGTAAATTATTGATATCTAATGTATTGTAGCTAAGTAATGTTAACAAATGGAACCTTACTGTTAAGTGTTAAGTTATACTGAGATGCAACATTTAAAAGAAAGCATCCTGCAATTTCTCTACATTAAATATATGAAAGTTAAATATGCTGGTTTGCATTACTCACGGCTACACTCTGAATCGGCGCATAGCTTCTTATCGGAGAGTTTTGGCATCTGCCGGCCAGCCTGAGTAGCCAGTGGCAGAAGGCCGCATAGCACCAGGAGAAGGGTCCAGTTCACACAGTGTTTCTCCATCTCTGTGTGTCTGATTCTTAGTTTGTCTGAACAGGACTAAAGCTCAAGTGGGAGGGGCCAGTTGAGGCCAAGCCCCTCACATTTTCAGAAAGTGGACCTATAATAACAAAAACTGCAGTAATACTCGAATGAAGTGTGTTTACTTATATAGAACGCAAGTGATTTGAATTATTTTGACAACTATTGCAAAATTATCTAGTACGATTCACTGTTTCTTTTTTTGTATGTCATTCAAAATTTAATTTTTGCAGGATTTCTTCTGTTACAGCTGTAAGTCAAGATTCAACAGAGGGCTCATAGCTGTAACTAGCTTCATTCAGGGTCTGCAAGAGAAAAATATCAAGTTTAGAAAACAGGAAGTATTGCTGCAAGTTTCACAGGCTCTCGCTGAATCCACACTCAGTTCATTATTACCATGCTGAGGCTGAGGGACACAGCCAGGCCACAGGCCCCATAGCACCTAGTTACAGAGACTGAGGCCTTTGCCAGGGGTTGAACAAACCGTCCTTTCACAGTAGCAAAAATCAACACTTTGGTTCAGAGGTTTCCTTATGGTCTCTCTGAGCCATTTGCATATTTGGATCACCTTGGAATATCATAAACAGTCTAACAAAGATGTAAATTGCAAATCCAGTACCCTACCAAGTGAAATCTTGATCTCCAGTTATCTATCTGAAAGCTAAATGCCTGTAACTAGAAGTTGCTCCCTCCACAGTGAGGTAAGATGGGTTATTTTAGCCACAAAGTCGCAGCACTGAGCCGGTTACCTAACAGCACCTGAATGAGGTCTTTTATGGTAAGAATTTTATGACGGTCAGCATAACACCTGGCACTGTGAACATTATGAGTGCTGAATGAACTTACCTATACAACGTTTTTAATAGAAGAGGGTTTCAAAACATTATTATAAAATGATCTTTGAACACTTTGAAGCATGATGTAGTTCTAAAAATGTTTAGTTTAGAGATTAATTGAAAGTTTTAATACAGAATTCTAAGCACAGTCATTTGTCTTGTCAATTATTTCAGGTGAGACCTGAATAGGGTAAAAAATTAACTAATAGTTATCACCTTAATTACTCAGTTGATTGATTACAGTGATAATTGCAAACATGTTTTTACAGAGGGAATTTTGGATATCTTATTTTTTTCATTCCATAATTCAGATTACTTAGAACAGACAGAAAACTATATATTTTCACAAATTTCTGAGGTATAAAATGTATATAATCAAGCAAATTATATATGAACAAATAACTCTTTAAAAACCTTCAGGATATAGGAATAAAAATGTAAAGTTTGGTGTGTGTAAGTGCTACTGAAGTAGAGATTTATGGCTCAGTGTAGGAGAAAAAACTCTTTTTGAGAAAACGGTCTTTAAAAATATGTATTATAATTGAAATCTATTGACAAATAGATAAAGTGCTACAAAATAAACATGATGTTTTCTTTCCACTAGTCTGAAAAAACACTTCATG
>NC_133365.1:24242615-24355816 GCF_049309525.1 Garra rufa
ACTACACTTCGAGTGGAGTTAAACTGTGGCAAATTCATTTGAATGAGTATGATTTAGAAAGGCACACACCCCTCAGAAAAGGTCATCAAAAGAAAATGCATATCAGAGCAAAAACCAAGTCCTGGGGTCAAGATAACTGCCTGTAGAGCTCAGTGACAGACTTGCGTTAAGGCAATGATCTAGGGAAGAGTTCAGAAAAAAAATCTGCTGCATTGAAGGTTCACCGAAGCATTATCCATAATGGAAGACGATTGGAACCACTAGGAAAATGTCTGCCAGCCTAGAAAATGTCTGCCAGCCCCCATCCAAGCTGACAGAGCTTGAGAGGTGAAAAGGTGAGGCAAAGAATGGCAGATAATTGCCAAATGCAGATGTGCAAAGCTTGTCACATCATACCCCAAAAGACTTGAGGCTGTAAAGGTGCTTCAACTATGTACTGAGTTAAGAGTATGAATACTTATGGAATGTACTTATTTCAGTGTTTTATTTTTAATAAATCTGTAAAATTTGCAAATCTGGTTTTTGCTTTGTCATTATTATGGTGTATGGAATGTAAATTGATGTGGGGAAAAACTAATTTAAAGCAGTTTAACATAATGCTGCAACAAAACAAAATGTGAAAAAAAAGAATAAGCTACTTTTGCAAGGCACTTTATATAATTTTATATTATATATAAATATATTTCATATATAAGCATAACTTATTTTTCTTAAATCTATATACATGCATGTGTGTTAAATACAGATGTAAAATCATAAAAATATACAGTACTTTAATAATACTTGCATCTATCAATGCATTTGGGAAAAAACTGTTATTAATGTTAAAAAAATATATATATTCAGACACCAGATATAATATTTGATATTTTTTTACTAATGGGCGCAGGACACTATAGTTCATTTATGTAAATGAGAACAGCAAAATAAAGCAAAATGTGAGGTATTATACCCAAAAAATTCTTCATACAGTGGACTACCAATGAAATTGATTAAAAAAAAATTGAGACCAAAAATTTGATTTGACATTTTGACCTGACCATGTTTTGTTACATACTTTTTTTTATCAGTGTTATCTGACATTATCAAGATGAATTTGTTCTGAACACAGTTTAACTCTTGAGTTCTTGTCATATTTTATTACCATTTTTTAAATTATAGCAAATAGACTGCGATAACGTAAGTTTTATTTTTTTTAATTTTGAAGGTTTCTGAATACATTTTGGTTTGACTTTATATACATAAACCCAAATAGAAAATAAAACAGTCATCAAATAAGCCTGTGTCCTAAATTCCTGAAACATTAGCATTCAATGAAATTAGGTAAAGAAATCAATCAAAACTGTATGTGTGTGAAAATATTCGCATGTAAACCCCTTTGCAATGGTTAACATTTTAGTAATTAATTACACATTTTTTCTCAGTAACTGTAACAGGTTAGTTACATTTGTTTTGTAATTAAATGACGTAATTCCATTAAATAAATAAATCTAAGTTTTCAACTGTCTCAGTGACTGTATCTCACCTGAACGACTGACGTCAGTGTCACCTATCCTGTTTGCGTGCTCCGGCCCCGCCCATTTAACTGATGACGCAGTGTGAAAGGTGTGGCCTAGTTAGCTTTACAGCGGCGGTTCCAAGGCGACCAGTAGTACCTCCCTGTCACCTTTCATGCTAAGTTTGGAGCAGGAACTTCCCAGGTAGGAAAAACAAAGCATTACTTGTTCTAACTACTCAACAGAAACGTTTATACTACTAACCTATGCTTTCTTACCGACTTTACAAGAAAATTATTTAAAATATAAAACATTCTTTTAAGTTCTTAAGTCTTTTATTTGCTGCGAAGTTGATACAATCTGTTTGAGTTGTTTTATTTACATTGCATTAGACTAATGTTGTAGTTAATTCCACCATTTCAATGTCATACAATACCACATCATATTAATAATAAACACTTTAGTCAGAGGTTCCGGTTTACATCCATTAATGTCATCCTATGCCTGTGTTTCCTCCATTATGAGCCACAGACAGGAAAGCAGCCTGTTTTATTCCAAGAAAACATTTCTCAGCTGTTTTAAATAAAATGGTGGTGAATATCAGAACTAAAGAGGTCACCTATGTCGTAGTTACCTGTGCTCTTTAAAACCTGTTTAGCCAATTGTAAGGGGTGTAGTCACTGGGCCACTAAGGAGTCTTTCAGACTACTGGAATGTGAGAGAAACACTGAAACTTTGTTATGTTGGTCATGTCCACAAAAGAAGCTCCTAGACAACAATAGAAATGCCCAAAGGTAGAAAAGGATATTGTGGTGTTTGGATACACATACTGTATAAGGAAGACATCCAAGCTCTTTACAGTCCAGGAGGAATAGATATTATATATGAATACACCTGCCTGCTTTGTCTCATAAACTTCAGGGTGAGTTTCAACACAATTGTCACCTGTTCCAACATGTTTTTATCCAGAGGAAGATTTATAAGGAAGACTCAAGATAAAGGAAACAATAAATCAACTGATTATTCCACCCTTGGAGGAACCTTCAACAACAGCACACCCTACATGTGACACACACAAGGGTTGATCACAAAACCAAGAGGTGTCCGGTTCTGTTACACAGTGCTTTCTTGTTAACTTTAAAGACAACCCAGTCTAGACTAGAGCATTTAGACTGGGAAGGATGCAGATGAACAACTTTTGACTACCAGGACAGTTACTTGGAGTCCTGTTCAGCTGTGAACTTAAGGGACAGACCAATGTTTCCATCTAAGAAGGAGAACCTGCCCTCTCCCATCCTGGAGGATTCTTTCTTTCCCTTCACTTCATCCGGTCACCGGATCATGGCGCCTACAATGGGAACGGATGATCTTCTCGCTTCACCTCAGGATGACAGCAGTCCTACACTGCTGGAGAAGGACCTAATCTTGGCTGCTGAGGTGGGCCAAGCTTTGCTGGAGAAAAACGAGGAGCTGGCCGCTCAGATAGAGCAGATGGAAAGGGAGATGGAGGTATGAATGAGAATGAATGGTCAAAAGTCATGGAGTTTCGATAGGCCTGTTCACACACCAAGAATGATAACTATAAAGTGTTAACTGTCATTCCAGTTCTGAGACTAGTGATAGTCAACACCTCAACTGTAACAACACAGTGGAATGATATTGTGAGAATTAATTTCAGAACCTTTTTTTAGCTGATTTTTGTTTATTTGTAATTTTGTTTGCGTGAATCCACCTGACTAAAACATTATCATCCGCTGGTGTGGATGCTAATACTTTTCTTTAATTAGTTAACTTTATCATTTTTGGTGTGAACAGGCCTTGGCACTGTAGAAAAAATACATGACATGTTACTAGTTACTATGATTGTTACTAGATTCACCGTTCTGATTTCTTTTTTAGTTAACCATATAAACTCTTAGCTAACTGATTTTTTTTTTTTTTTTGAATTTAATTAAAATATACTTTATTGTCCACTCCAGTAGAGAAATTTGTGCTTATGGTGCTTCACACATATACAATCCATTGTTCCTTCTTTAAACCATTATAAGAAGAGTAAATAATAACAGCATATAAAAGGTCTGTCACAATAAAATAAAAAAAATAATCAAATGCATTGTAAAGCAACACAAAACATTAACCATCACATGTCTAAAATTAAATTTATCTAGCAAATGTTCTTGTCCTTTACTGTTGTAATGGACGAAATATTTAAAAGGTGGTTATTGATTATATTTACACCATTCAAATACTTTTATTCAGCTAGGACACATTAAATTATAATAAAGATTTTAACATTGTTGCAAAATGTTTATTGTTTATTTCAAATAAATACTGTTCTTTTGAACTTCGTATACATCAGCTGAAAAAATACATCATGATTTGCACAAAAATATTACATTTATGATAAGTAGGTACCAAACAATATTGGGGAAAGTTACTTTTAAAAGTAACTATTGCGTTACTCCCTAAAAAAGTAACTAGTTACGTTAGTTACTTTTTATGGAAAGTAATGCATTACATTACTTTTGCGTTACTTGTCAAATCTGGCCAGGGTTTGCTTGTTTGTTTTAAATATAATGAGTTTTATTTTTTTTGGCAAATGTAAAAGCCCTTTCACACCAAAAGTGAAATGAATACATTTCAGGCTGAAGAAAAAATAAAATTCACGTCTGTATAGAACACAGGAGCAATAAAAAAATTAAGCACAAATGTTAGTTTATCTAATGTAATTTTTGGTTATTAGTATGGTTGAATTGGATCATCGAAGGTCAGCAGCAAACACACCGGTTAATAAAATGGGATTAAATACATAAAGAATATGTTATTTAACATATTTAATAATTGCATGTTTGTGTCATATTCATATTGAATGTCATATTAGTGTTTGCATTTCACTGTTTTTATTCATTTTGAGGAATACTGAATCTGTTTTTTTGCAAAAGAGATCAATTAATGACTGTTCACATTTAGTCTAGACCTACAGTAACATTATGTTTATACAGAGTACACAATGCATCTACACCGACTGCAGATTTCTCTCAATATTTATTGATTTGTCAGTCAATAAAGAGGGGGAAAAAAGTAATGGCGTTACTTAATTGAAAAAGTAACTAAGATATTTTTTTGTAAATTAAAAAGAAATGAATTACTTTACTAGTTACGTAACTCATGTTACTTGTAATGCGTTACCCCCAACACTGGCATCAAATGGGCATATTAGAATGATTTATGAAGGATCATGACATTGAAGACTGGAGTAATTATGCTAAAAATTCACCTTTGCTCAAACTGAAATAAATTAGAATTAAAACTAGGAAACAGTTATTGTAAATTGTAAATATATTTTGCAGTATTGCTGTTTTTACTGTATTTTTAATAAAAAATTGTATTTTTAGTGAGCAAAGAATTCTTAACACGCTTAAAAATACATACTGGTTAACCGTTTACTAGTGGACTTGCCTGAAAAGAAGTACGAGAAATAAAGTTAAAGAGAAAAATGCTCAAACATTATTGATTTTGAGTGTTTTTATCTCCTGCTTAGTAAAATGATGTGGGATCTTCAGTTTTGGTCTCAAATCTCTATAAAGCACCAGACAAGGGATTTTTGCATGTTACAATTGCAGAGATGTTACTTTATACTTATACCACCTTCAAAAACACCTAGAAGTTTCTTAAATTCATCATAAGAAGCTCATTTAGGTAGATATGATTCTAAATCAAACCTGTTAACATCATTAAAGAACTCTTTGTGTGTGTGAATTACATACAAAGTTTGTTTGTCTCTGTACAACAGGCTATGCAGCAGGAGAAACACATGCTGCAGCGACGTCTGGAGGTGCGGGACCTCGAGGCAAGTCAGCGGGAAGCAGAACTGCAGACTGACATCACAGCGTTGCGTGCGCAGTTGGAACAAAAACACGTTCTGATTCGTGACCGGCGTCGTGAGGAGAGTGAGCAACTGACTCAGCTGTCCAACCACAACCAAAAACTTGTGGAACAGCTGGCAGAGGTGACCAATCAGTAGCTTGAAGTCCACACTTGTATTATTTTTAACAACAACTTGCAAAATCTTTTTATTCAGGCATCCAGGTGTAAGTGGGTAAACATGTCTAGTGACGAAGTTAGATATAGTTAGATAGAGGGCTGGAATGAAGATCAGCAGGTTTAGGTATCTGTCTTATGTCAGAAACAGTCCTAAAATAACGTTTGACTGCATTTATACCTTTTTCTCTCCTTTTTTCTTCTAGGCAGTTGCTTTAGAGCATACTTTGCGTACTGAGCTTCGTTCTTTGAGAGAAGAAATGGAGGATACAAGTTTTAGCAAATCCATAAGCTCTGCTAGACTGGACAGTCTGCAAGCAGAGGTATAGACTCACAATTATTAATCCAAAATGGAATTAGACCTATATAGATCAGCCAGGCCAATTAATCTTGATATTTTGACATGGTCAATTTTGATTTATAGCAAAATAATCAAAGAAAGTATGTTGATTCACTGTTTTTGTCTACTGTTTTTCACTGCTGATCCTGTATCATAGACCAGAGTTTTAAAAGAGCGCTGTACTCATATGGATGAACGACTGAATTCAACTCAAGAAGACAACCACAGGCTGAGATCTGAGAGGGATGGATTGAGAGAAAGGGTGGTTGAGCTACAGACCAGTCTGAAAGATAAAGAAACGGAGGTGAGGACGAATTTGAGCAGGAAAGTACTGTATATAGCAGATGGAGAGTAAATATCTATATAGGATGGATATCTCAGATAAATACTGTATCTAATTAGAATTTACACCCTGCATTTAACATACAAATTGATTTGTTGCATTTAGTGATGTGAAGCTGCACCGGGGCTCATTCTAATCTACAAACTCCAGCTACAGTACTGTTGGAAAGTCCTTTTCATACTTTTAAGAGTCCGCCACAAAGAGTGAAGCACTGAAATGAAATGTCTAATTTAACATAATGAAATCTCAGCTATTCAAAAACTGTTCTTTTGAATCTTCTATTCATCAGATCTTGAAAAAATGCGTCAGTGTTTCACACGTACACATTCAAAAGTTTGGGATCAATAAGACTTGTAATGTTTTTTTTAAAGACGTCTCTTATGCTTATCAAGGCTGCATTTATTTGATTAAGAATATAGAAAAAACTGTAATAGTGTGAAATGTAATTACAATATAAATGAATGGTTTCTATTATAATATACTTTAAAATATAGTTTATTCTTGTGATGCAAAACTGAATTTTCATCAGCCATTATTCTAGTCTTAAGTGTCACATGATCCTTCAGAAATCATTCTAATATGCTGATTTATTGTTAGAATTATCTATGTTGGCAATGGTTGTGCTGCCAAATATTTACTTGAAACCTGTGATATATTTTTCAGGATTCTTTGATGAATAAACGGCATTTATTGAAAATATAAATCTTTCCTAACAGTATAAGTCTTTGCTATGACATTTATCAGTTTAACACTTACTGAATAAAAGTATTCTTTTTTTTTAACAGAGAATACAATTTTACAGACCCTAAACTTTTGAATGGTATTGTATATTGCTAGAAAAGATTTTAAATAAATGCTGTTTTTTTTTACTTATTATTAATTAAAGAATCCTAAAAAACATCACAGCTTCCAAAAAAGCAAATTAGGCAGCACAACTGTTTCCAACACCGATAATAAATCAGCATATTACAATAACCTTCTGAGGGATAATTTAACAATAAAGACTGGAGTAATGACTGAAGAAAATTCAGCTTTGATCACAGGAATAAATTATATTTTAAAGTGCCGTTATTATGGAGTTTTTAAAATTACTTTCATGCAGTGTGAATGAAAACATCCTGCAAAGTTTTAAATCTGAAGTGCACCATGTATAAAGTTATTGTCTTTCAAAAGAAAAAGTTGAATTAGAGTCATGTAAACAAGTCTTTATTTTAAAACAGATCTTAAGCTGTTTCATGTTGATGTCAGCATGAAACATCAGCATATTGCCCACCCACTTGTTGCCCGTGCAGACCCAGGAAAACTTCCCTTCCCTCAGACACTGTAGCAGATTCCTGTGGATAGCGTCATGTCGAGAATACGCTGTGCTCTGCACTGTGAGGGTAAATCTGTTAGGGTACAGTTAGAGTATGTTACGGCATTATCTGTTTGCTCTCAATTGTCTAGAAATGTGTCGATTAATAGCGAATGTTTGTCGTTGTTATTACTTGGTGTTATGATGAATAGAGCAATACGTTGGTGTACAAACTGCAGTGCATTATCAATAAGTTTCTACGTTGGGTTAACACATATACCATGGCTGTTTATGTGTTTAATGTAATGGTGATGGGCATTCCATTTCCGACATGCGCTACACGCAGTAGACCAATCACAAAAGGCTAGGACACAGACCAATCACCGCAGATTAGCGTCATGCAAAGGAGAGGTTTGGAAATTTGAATCGTTAAGCAAATAAGGTAAAAATAAATGCATATTATAAGCAATGCAAGTGTTTTTAGACCTTGCATGCATGTCAACTTGTTGCTGGGGACTCCCAAAAACTAAATATGAACCTTTCATAATCCATAACAGGGCACTTTAATAAATATAAAAAAAAAACAAAAAAAAAACGTTATTTTACTTTTTTTTCTTCTTTCTTTTTTTTTGATCAAATATATCCAGCCTTGATGACCGTAAGATTAAAAGACCATAATTTTGATCACCGTAAGATTAACATTAAAAATCTTACTGATCCCAAACTTTTCAATGGCAGTGTAAATATTAAGCAGGATAAATGTTAATATAATTAAAAAAATTCACTTAAATAACCCCAAACCCAAGTAAAATATTATAAAACTTAAACAATTCAACTTATAACAATTCAAAATATTAATGTATAACAGTCAAAAACAAACCAAAAAATCTTACCAACCCCCAACCCATGAACAGTATTGTATGTTGCATGTAAGAACACTTATTTAGTCAAAATACATGGATATTTTTAAATGGCTGTCAATGGAAAAAGATGGTTATGACTTTAACCAGCAGGGGCTAAACTAAACCTTAATACTTTGACCTTAATAATTAGTAGATTAATGGCTTTTAGCAACTTAATCCCTTGGTGTTTGCTGCATGCACAAATAAAATTGCTTTAATTGCTCAAAAAATATATATCATTTTATTTTTATTTATTATATATATTTAATATTTAAAGCAAGGGTGCCCAAACCTGTTCCTGGAGATCTACCTGCCTGCCGACTTTAATTCTAACCCTTTCTCCAACACAGCTGTCTGTAATTATCAAATGCTACTAAGAGGTTAATTAGCTAGTTCAGGTGTGTTTGATTAGGGTTGGAGCTGAACTTTGTAGGATGGTAGATCTCCAGGAACAGGGTTGTGCACCCCTGTTTTAAAGCAAAATGGACAGTTCTGTTCTGAGGGCATAAATGCACATTTTGAAAATCCACTGAAATATATTGGTCCTAAATTATATAGGAATTAGGCAGTCTAGGTTTTAGGTTCAGATTTCATTGGTCCGAGTTCACTTACCCCTAGAGAGTTTCAGTCTGGCTGTCTCTGGCTCTTTCACAGCTGGAACAGGAGCACAGCACAGTGTTTCAGCTGCGCACGGTCAACCGTACCCTACAGCAAAGGGTTCAAGCCCTGGGAGAAGAGGCCAGTCTGGGGGAGGCTACCTGCTTCCCTTTGTCACTTCAGAGTGAGATCCAACAGTCCCAGGTAGCGCTCAACCCCTGTTTAGTAAAAAGATAGGTGTGCATGCTACAACTTAGCTTGTAGCAAATATTTATAGCACTGATCAAACATCTTTGGGTTTTATATTTGTATGGTCTTTGTTTTTCTCCTCACCCAGCTTTTTTCATCACTATACTTTCTGTTTTTGCTAACTGGTTGTTTTCATTTTGATCTCCAACAGGCCAAAGAAACCATTTTGGCCCATTCAGCCTTTTTGCAAGAAAAGGAAGAAGAAATTCAGAGGTTACAGAACGAGGTTAGCTGCGTAATATGATGACATTGACATCACAATAGCATGCATGTACATTGAGTATCTTCATTTAAGGTGATATGCAATGTTTTGTTCTTTCATCAGCTACAGTCTAGAGAAACTGAATTAGAAGAGCTGAGGGAGGAGGTGAAGCAGTTTCATAACAGTCCTGGTAAACCTACGTACAGGTGAGAACTGAATCAAAAGGCTTTTCAATGTCTACCTTTTTGTTCTCTGTGTGTCATATTTAATGCCAGAGATAAAGTGATAAGCTAACTATGCATGATCATATTTTGCATAATAGTCTGTAGCTTGACACAGTCTATTGTTTTGTCCAGCCCAATCTTTTTTTTTTCCCTTATCACCCATAGTGCCTTGGAAGAGGAGATCATTTTGGCCCGACAAGAACGTGATGCACTCAACCAGCAGCTTCTGAACACTATCAGACACAAGGTGGCACTGTCTCAGGAAGTTGAGTCTTGGCAGGTTAGTAATTTAGTAATTAATTTCTAATCCAGTAATGCCAATTGCGGTTTGTTAGTAAAGAGGTACACCCTAGAAACCACCCTAAATATTGTAGAATTATTTTATTCACTAGAAGTACTCACATTTTTTTAAATAAAATGCATATCCATATCTCATATGCCTTGCAAAGAGAGTGGTCTTTGACATCCTTCTCGAATTCAGAAACACAGCTGACAGAAACTCAGTTCTTATTAATGTTTTCTAGCCAGGCCAGTGCAATTTTTTTCTCAGGGGTTCCTCAGGGGTTAGTCTTAGGACCGTTTTAGTTCCTGCAGTGACAAACTGTATAGAACATACACTGTATTGTTATAAATGATAGTTAACTCCCATTATGCATTGCATGTATTTATTATACAGTTGCAATCAAAATTAGTCAACCCCCCAGAGAGTAAACTACTTTACAAATACAAGCTTTTGTGAAGATCTAGGACTTTATAAAAATAAATCTATAGCAGATTACTGCCATATTAAAAGTGATAATGTTAATATATAATGTAATTTTGAGTTTTTGAATTTGAATTTTTTTTTATTTCAAAGCCATGTCATTATTATTCAACCTATTCAACATTGCTGTTTTTAGTCACTTATTTGTATGGTGGAGAACAAAACTGTCTTAAAACACAATTATGCCTTTAGAAAATCTGTTAAAAAACAGAATTAGCTTGAGCTGCTACACATAAATACAGTTAGCCAGTGCATGTGCTGCAATTTGAGTAGTTAATATGACAAAGTCAACAGAGCTCTCACAAAAGCTATAGAGAATAAATAATTGTATTATTTTAGAAAGTCTAAGGTTATCTGAAGATTTCCAAGACAATAAAAGTTCCTGCAGAGACAGCTGGCAGCCTTATTCCTTAGCTTAAAATGTGTTGTACCAGAAAACCTTTGTGTTGATGAAAGAACAACTGAGGAAAAACCGGCAATGTACAGCCAAAGACTTTCAAGATGACCCAGTGAAAGGTGGAAAAACATTTCATTGCAGATTATAAGATGAACACTAGACAAGCATGGCTTTTATGTTGGGGCATCATGCCGAATGCCACTCTTAACCAGGAAGAACATAAAACATTGACTTGGACATGCTAAAATTCATTTGGATAGACCTGTGGAGTTCTTGAAGAATGTTTTATGGAGTGATGTGACCAAACTGGAACTTTTTGGACTCCAGGATCAGCGGTATGTCTGGTGCAAAAAAGGCAAAGCTTATAAGCAGAAGAACACCATTTTCACCATCTTCATAGTCAAGCATGGAGGTGGATCAGTCCCGTTGCGGGATTGTTTTGTTGCAGGAAGTGGAAATCATGACTGTATGAAGGACATCATGGATTCTTTAAAGTGTCAGGCCATTTTTGCTAGAATTATAATGGCTTTGGTGCAAAGACTGAAGCTAACTGAACAGTGGTCTTTCCTGCAGGACAGCCATCCGAAAGTATACATCCAAATCTACTTAAGCTTGGTTCAGGGATCAGACAGTTCATGAGTGGCCTGTTCAATTGGAACAGTGATCGGAAAGCTTTTTCAGGCGAGGAATGGGCCAAGATTGCAGTAGAGGGGTGACAGAAGCTTCTCAACACTTACAGGCAGCGTTTATTGGTGGTTTTAAAGAATTAAAGATTCAGAACCAGATTTGACTTTTGGGGGTTGAATAATTTTGAACGTGAATGTTTTGAGCCCATTTGATTTTCATTATTTATCAACTTACGTTATTACTCAAAAGTGTATTAATAAACTTTATCTAATAGTGTACTGATGCCTTCACAAAATTTCTGTTCCAGGAGGATATGCGTCTAGTGATCTGTCATCAGGTTCAACTCCAGCAAAAAGAGAAAGAAAAGGAAAACAAAGAACAGCCAGGCCTTCAAAGAGGCACCCGTGCTACCAAATCACTGCGTGTACGTGGGGAAGACGGAAGGAAAGGGTTTTTCTCTTCTTTATTTGGGGGAGACTGACCGGAGGACAAAAAAAAAAAAGGGACGAAAGGGAAGAGAATACAATAATGGGAGATTTCTTACTTTTTTCAACAAATGTCAAATAATCTTTGATTAAAAATCACCCAAATGTGTAAATAGAAAGAAAATAGAAATGAAAATTATATGTATTCCATAGCGGCACTAATGCATATTTATGTTTTTCAATATTTATTTGCAACTTCAAAATCATACATAAAAATAAAAGTATAGCATTTACTTTTTTCCTTGACTATTTTATAGGAGTTTATAATTTTTAAACCATAAAAGAAATGGCCTTTTCAGCACCATTAAAGGCAGTTCAGTAAGGCATTACACCGCATTACAGTCAGTAACATTTCATGTAAACAAAACTTTCACACTCTCAACCTCTCACATTTTTCAAATACAAGACAGATATGTGCCCCAATATACATAATGACCCATGATGAAAAAATAAAATCTTTAATTATATATTGTAGCACCATTTTAAAATTAATAGAAAAGTGCTTTACAGTGTTTGTACATAGACACACTCTCAAATAGAATATGGCATAAAAAATAAAACCTCCACAGTAAAATGACAGTAAAACTGTTGCATAATGAAATATATATAAAGATTATATATAATATAATATATATATGTATATATGTATATGTATATGTGTGTGTGTGTGTGTACTCACTAATAGTGAGTAGTTTTAGATTTCCAAACATTCTTTTTACAAATACTGTAATAATTCAGTGAGATGAACAAAGAATCTTGCAAACAGGAGACAAACTATCAACTTCAATCTTATAAACTATCTTTGAGTCAGTTTAAAATAAGCAAAATGGAGAATTCCATTAAAAGAATTGTGGGAACGACAATATTTACTTTTCAAGCACTTGTAAAAAGTTTTCTACAGCAAAAGCAGTAATATTTTGAAATATTTTGACTATTTATAATAGCTGCTTTCAATTGGAATATATTTTAAATGTAATTTATTCCTGTGAATTTAATTTTCAGCATCTTTACAGCTTCATTGTCCAATTTTTTATTATTATTATTATCAATATTTAAAACAATCAGGATTCTTTGATGGATAGAATGATCCAAAGGTCAGCATTTATCTGAAATAAAACACTTTTGCCACATTATACACTATACCATTCAAGACCTTGCAGTCAGTATAATTTTTTGGGAACGAAATTATAGTAATTAATTTTTTTTTTTCATCAAGGATGCTTTAAATTGATTAAAAGTGATGATAAATGCATGTATAATGTTACAAATGATTTCTATTTTAGATAAATGCTTTTCTTCTGAACTTTCTATTCATCAAAGAAACCTGAAAAATTCTACTTGGCTGTTTAAAAAAAAAAAAAAAAACATTTTTTGAGCAGCAAATCAGAATATTAGAATAATTTCTGAAGGGTCATAATGCAATCATCTGGAGTAATGATGCAAAAAAAAAATAGCCTTGAAATCACACGCATAAATTACATTTTAAAATATATTAAAATAAAAGTAATAAAAATAAAGTGATAGAAGTAAAAATATTTCAAAATGTTAGTTTTTGCTGTACTTTGGATCAAATAAATGCAGGCTTGCATTTATTCTTTTAAAACATTAAACCATACCAACCTTAGAATTGCAATCTTCCAATATTTTAGGTCTGTCAGATATTGCACTGCATCTTAAATTGCTTCATGTAGCACCTAGAGTCGGTTTAAAGTGTCAGAACAGCCATTTATCGACAGAATGTGTAGCTCCAACTTATTCCTGAAGTAGGCACCACAGTTCAACATGACTCACTTATAGTGACTCAACTGGGCAACAAGATGGTCATTAACCAGGACCCTTTTTGGTCCAAAGTTCCATTCTACCTTACAGAATTCAGCTTGAGAGTCTAAAAAAATGTTTATGTTCCTGATGCAGGAGAGAGTTCTTGTGAGTTCTTGTAGAGGAGAAAACAGTACAAGTGCCATTGAGATGAAAGGGAATGCTAACGGATAGTTCTCTTGGGTGTAATCCCAGATTGCTTTTATAGTGTTATTCCCTCATGTTATAGACATACTGATCACCTGCGTCACTAAATTTTTTGCATCTACTTGCATGGCTCAGATTTGAGGTGGAAAGTTTTTTGCTTGAATTTGGTTGCAGACTCCACCTTTGGAAGAAGGTTCAGCATATGTAGATCCTCTTTAAGAGCGTCATAGTTAGTATAGATTTGGAAGTTTATTAATACCAATTTCTGGGTTCATAGCCACTTTCTGAGGAATCAGGCAAAAACAAGCCATCCTCCTCTTCTTCCTCCTCCTCCTCATCAGCAAGCACTTCACTTTCACAGGCACTGCCAGAAGAACACGAAAGAGTTTCTTCTGCACAATATCTATCAATCTCTGAGTTTACAGACATGTTCATAGTAACCGTTTGTAGTGTTTTGGATGATCCTGAATGGTTTAAAGCACAGAAATATTCAGATTCACTTCCTGGATGCATATTGCCGTCACCGTTTTCAGATATTATGCTTTCAGCACTATCTTCCATATCATTAGCTGGTGTGTACTTATAACACTGATTTGATATCTTAGCCTCCTCAGCTTGCTCAGGTGGGTCGACACTGGCGATAGATGATATAAGGTTTTCTCTCGGGTGATAGAACCGAGAGCCATCCTTGGAGTCTTCCTCTGATGAAGAAAAATAGTCATCTGTTTTTGGATGGGTCACTGAAATTGGCTGGGATACCACAGGGGTTAGTTTTAGGACCCGTTGAGGTTGTGGATTAACATCCTGTAAAGGACAAAAACACTATTATTCTAAAGAATAGTGAACCTCTACCAAGCATTGCATTTATTTATTTGGTATCTTTTTACAATAAGGTTTTATTAGTTAACTTTAGTTAATGCATTAACTAGCATAAAGTAATAATGAACAGTTGTATTTTTTAATACAACTGTTCATTCTTAGCTCATGTTAGCTCAGGTGTCATTACACTTGTGTTAAATGAATAAATACATCTACAAAAAAGACTTTAAGACCAGTTAAAATAGAAAAGTGTCTCAGAAAACTAAATGTATCTACCTTATTTTCCCATAAGAGCGGGGACGGCCTTTTGTAAATTTTATGGGTCTGGCTTTCGGTCTCATCAGCGTCCACCTATTTTTAGCTGTACAAAACAGCTTGTTTTGCTGCTTGATATTGCAAATTGCTGTGTCTTACCATGTTATTTTAATGTATTCTCTTAATTATGAACACACTGGTTTGTAGTGCAATCAGTTTTACTCTTTACTGCATGTTTTATTCTTATTGTTATATCCCTATAGCGGTTAATGAACTGGAAGTCTCGCTTATAGGCTTACTTCCGCGTTGAAGAATAAGGTGGATACTGTATATAACATCTTGTAATGTTAAAAAAATGAACTAACGATAAACTTGAATTCCGAAATCAAATTAGGACATACACAAGTTTTTTTGCACAGTATTGAATTACATACCTTCAAAGGTCCTGGAATGCTTTGATTCTTGTTTAGAAGCCTCATGTGGTGAAAACAACCAAAAAGCAAAACAATCCCAGTTGAAAAAGCAATCAGCAGCATGGCCACAATGCACACCAGTAGCACAAAGCTTCTAGTAGAATCTATAAGAACATATAGACACATATAGATCCCCCTTTTAGAATCCTGCAAAATGTTAATTATTTTACCAAAATAAGAGGGATCATGCAAAATGCATGTTATTGTTTATTTAATACTGACCTGAGTAAGATATTTCACATAAACGTGTTTACATATAGTCCACAAGAGAAAATAATAGTTGAATTTACAAAAATGACCCCTTTTCACTGTGTTCACTGTGTTGTTACCTGTTTTTTTTGTGTAGTGATAGTTGTTCATGAATGTCTTGTTTGTCCTGAAAACATAAACTGTCCAGTTGTTGTTCAGAAAAACCCTTTAGGTCCCACAAATCCTGGGGTTTCCACCATTTTTGTTTATTTGAACTCTTTCCAAAAATGATGATTTTGAGATCCATCTTTTTACACTGAGGCGACCGAGGGACTCATATGCAACTATTACAGAAGGTTTGAACGCTCGATGCTCCAGAAGAAAAAAACGAAGCATTAAGAGGAGGGGGTTGAAAACTTTTGAAACGTTGCCTAAATATCATATTTTTTTCAATTAGTACTGCCCTACAGAAGCTACAGAAGATACATTACATGTTTCCCAGAAGACAAAATAAGTTAAATTTACCCTGATCTTCAAATTCGAAAAGTTTTCACCCCCAGCTACTAATGCTTGTTTTTTTTTTCTTCTGAAGCATAATTGAGAGTTTGAACCTTCTGTAATAGTTGCAAATGAGTCCCTCAGTTGTCCTCAGTTGTCCTGACAAGGTGGATCTAAAAATCATTGCCATTTTTGGAAAGGGTTCAAATACACAAAAATGCTGAAAAAACAAAGAATTTGTGGGACCTGAAGGATTTTTGAAGGCAGTTTAAACAAGTGACTATCAACTATCACTGAAAAAAAAAACACAGCTGTGGATCATTCAGGTCATTTTCAGGTCATTTTTTTATAAATTCAACTATTATTTTATCTTGTGGACTATATGTAAACATCTTTTACGTGAAATATCTTATTCAGGTCAGTACTAAATAAAAAATAACATGCATTTTGTATGATCCTTCTCATTTCTCTAAAATAATTAACTTGATGTATCCTTGCTGAATAAAACTCTGCACAGTATACAAATAAAAACGCATTTATTACCTAATAGAAATACACATCTGGTGGTGTTGAAGTTGTTGTTCTTCAAGACTTGTTGATGACTGGCAGAAACACTAACACAGTAGTTCTTTCCAGATGGCACATCATGGAAAATGTAGGGAGATTCTGAGGATGATATCAGTGCTACAAACTAAAAAAAATAAAATAAAAAATGAGTAATGCATTCATGCAAGTAGTAATAAACAGTAATTGTACATAACAAAAAAATATCATGCAGTACCTTTGATTCTCCTGCAGGACTGTTTTCAAAAAGATACAGCAGGTATTCCAGTGGTTTGATCTCCGGTTTTAATTCCAGCCAGTGACTAAAATTAATTTGAATGGACTTTTGTTCAGTTGAGATTTTTACATCTGGGGAACTCAGGCGTGCTACAGTCAAACACAATCATTCCAGAAGAGCATTATTTAGATTTGCTGACAAAAACAACATATGATATTAATTCTAAAAGTCTTTTATAATCTATTTGAACTTACTGTCTCCATATGGCTGGAAAGACTTTGATATAGTTGTCCAGTTGGAGCTCATCTCTTTAAATGTTGCCTGAACCCTCACAAAATAATTCCAGTGAAGCTCATTTGGTTGCCAATCAAAAGCCAGTTCACATTTCAGTACGGCAATGTTAGTGCAGTATGCAGAGCGATTCCACTTTCCTCCAGACCTACCAAAATTTTAAATGCAATCATGAGTACAATAAACTGTTGTTTAAAAAATCGATTTGATAAGACGCAAATGCCTGTATGTACATTTTTTGTGCAGTTATAAACTCCAAGGTATATCTAGTGCCAGGAGGATTTCCTTGTCCAGGAAGCCATTCAGCTGTAGCCTTAAAATCCAATAGTCCAACAGTCAGATTCTTTGGAGGAGAAAGTATTGCTAAAAATAATTACATAATTGAAGCATTAATTACAAAGGAAACAAATTAAACAAAATTTATGAATAAATGCCAAAATACACAAGCCAACATGTACTGACAATAACAAGATGTGTGCATGCAACAAAAGTTTAGATTAATAACTTGCATCGTGAGGTTAAGAAGAAAGGTTACTATTTGCGTTTCATATCTGTTCTACATCGAAGCAGCTTTCAAATAACAGTTCAGATGCGCTACCTTTAGAGGGTGTCAGGCATATTTGAAGCAAAGTGAACATGCAGGCCAGGAAGTGGGTCATTGTGTCATTAAATCATGTCAAACCTTTAAAAAGGCTGTGAGTTTATCCTGCAAAAACATTAAACGGTACAAAACAATTACAACAGATCACAGATAATATGGATAATTGGAGAAAAAAAAAAAAAACAACAACATTGAATAAAAGCAGCTTTACATAAATAGAATTATGCAAAATAGCATGTTTAGTCTGGTGCAAACATTATTAGACTTAAAGGGCCAGAACAAGTTTATAATTCTAATATTACAATCATTTCAATACCAAAAGGAGAAATATATTAAAATAAAAACAAGTGTTCAGTAAAAACCTACTAATTATGAAGAATTAAAGTCATACTCACCACACTGGAGTCACCTCAGTTTTGATAAATAAAACACGAGTCCTGAAGACAGCAGATCTATCTTAAATACCAGCAGCATATTGAGACTCGGTTTAAACAAACGATCCAAGCCAAATACTTCTATAAAAACGTGACTCTTTCACTACAGAGCATGCCTTGATGAATACAAAGCAAACATTTATCATACTGTACGTAGAATGAGAGAACAACTATGTGCAGGTTTGCACTGACAATATATCAAACGAGTCCAGACCTCTTTAGTGATCTAAATGTATTAAGCCCCTCCCCTGTTACCTGAAACATGGAAACAGGTTGTTCCAGTCTCCAAAATGGAATCTTGCCTGTTGTCTTCATCAATCTCCACCCAGCATGCACCTGGTACAAGCACAATACTTGATGAAGGTAATTATGTTGTCATGAACATCTTGAAAATATTAAGCAGAAGCTTCAAGATATGAATTATTTATATATATATATATATATATATATATATATATATATATATATATATATACTGTGGGTACGGAAAGTATTCAGACCCCCTTAAATGTTTCACTCTTTGTTATATTAAATCATTTAAGTTCTCTTTTTTCCCTCATTAATGTACACACAGCACCCCATACTGACAGAAAAACACAGAATTGTTGACATTTTTGCAGATTTATTGAAAAAGAAAAACTGAAATACCACATGGTCCTAAGTATTCAGACCCTTTGCTGTGACACTCATATATTTAACTCAGATGCTATCCATTTCTTCTGATCATCCTTGAGATGGTTCTACACCTTCATTTGAGTCCAGCTGTGTTTGATTATACTGATTGGACTTGATTAGGAAAGCCACACACCTATCTATATAAGACCTTACAGCTCACAGTGCATGTCAGAGCAAATGAGAATCATGAGGTCACAGGAACTGCCTGAAGAGCTCAGAGACAGAATTGTGGCAAGGCACAGATCTGGCCAAGGTTACAAAAAAAATTCTACTGCACTTAAGGTTCCTAAGAGCACAGTGGCCTCCATAATCTTTAAATGGAAGACGTTTGGGACGACCAGAGCCGTTCCTAGAGCTGGCCGTCCGGCCAAACTAAGCTATCGGGGGAGAAGAGCCTTGGTGAGAGAGGTAAAGAAGAACCCAAAGATCACTGTGGCAGAGCTCCAGAGATGCTGTCGGGAGATGGGAGAAAGTTGTAGAAAGTCAACCATCACTGCAGCCCTCCACCAGTCGGGGCTTTATGGCAGAGTGGCCCGTCGGAAGCCTCTCCTCAGTGCAAGATGCATGAAAGTCCGCATGGAGTTTGCTAAAAAACACCTAAAGGACTCCAAGATGGTGAAAAATAAAATTCTCTGGTCTGATGAGAACAAAGATAGAACTTTTTGGCCTTAATTCTAAACGGTAAGTGTGGGGAAAACCAGGCACTGCTCATCACCTGTCCAATACAGTCCCAACAGTGAAGCATGGTGGTGGCAGCATCATGCTGTTGGGGTGTTTTTCAGCTGCAGGGACAGGACGACTGGTTGCATTCGAGGGAAAGATGAATGCGGCCAAGTACAGGGATATCCTGGACGAAAACCTTCTCCAGAGTGCTCAGGACCTCAGACTGGGCTGAAGGTTTACCTTCCAACAAGACAATGACCCTAAGCACACAGCTAAAAGAACAAAGGAGTGGCTTCACAACAACTCCGTGACTGTTCTTGAATGGCCCAGCCAGAGCCCTGACTTAAACCCAATTGAGCATCTCTGGAGAGACCTAAAAATGGCTGTCCACCAACGTTTACCATCCAACCTGACAGAACTGGAGAGGATCTGCAAGGAGGAATGGCAGAGGATCCCCAAATCCAGGTGTGAAAAACTTGTTGCATCTTTCCCAAAAAGACTCATGGCTGTATTAGATCAAAAGGGTGCTTCTACTAAATACTGAGCAAAGGGTCTGAATACTTAGGACCATGTGATATTTCAGTTTTTCTTTTTTAATAAATCTGCAAAAATGTCAACAATTCTGTGTTTTTCTGTCAATATGGGGTCAAATGATTTCAGCAAATGGCTGCAATATAACAAAGAGTGAAACATTTAAAGGGGTCTGAATACTTTCTGTACCCACTGTGTATATATATATGTTTATATATAAATATTGGTTGAACAAGCTTATTTTAAATGCCTTGCAAGTGACCATGCAACTGAAATAAATAAAAAATATAATAACTATAGATAGATCTACCTTTTTCTTCCTCTTAAGAGTGAGCATAGCCATTTGTAAATTTTATGTGTCTGTCTTTCGGGCTTATCCACGTCCAGATATTTTTAGCTGTACAAAAGGTGTTCATTGTTATTCTTCTCGTTATTTTCCAATAGCGGCTAATGAACCGGAAGTCTCGCCCATAGGCTTACTTCCATGTTAAAGAATAAGGTAGACAGTATGTAAGAATACAGGAGCTTTAGAGAACCTCTATGCCAGTATCTTCTTTATAATTAGACAAAATTACATCTAGGAATCACACAATGAAAACGATACTATTTACAGTAGCTGACCCATTTAGCTCAGCTTCTAGAGAATAAATATGCACTTGCCTGCCATGCCCTGGAAAGAAGCCCTCAAGGGAAGAGTATGAGACAAAGACCAGCTCTTACTTGGAGAGGAACCATGAGACCAGCAGATCCTTTAATTCCTGTAAGTTGTGAGGTGGGGCCTCAGCACATCCCACAGATGCTCGATTGGACTGAGATCTGGGGAATTTGGAGGCCAAGTCAACACCTCAAACTTGTTGTTGTGCTCCTTAAACCACTCCTGAACCATTTTTGCATTGTGGCAGGGCTCATTATCCTGCTCAAAGAGGCCACAGTCACCAGGGAATACTGTTTTCGTGAAAGGGTGTACATGGTCTGCAACGATGCTTAGGTAAAGTAGGTGGTACGTGGCAGGACCCAAGGTTTCCCAGCAGAACATTGTCCAAAGCCTCACATTGCCTCCACCAGCTTGCCTTCTTCCCATTGTGCATCCTGGTGCCACATGTTCCCCAAGGAGAAAGAGAGAAAAAGTGATTCATCAGACCAGGCCACCTTCTTCCATTGCTCTGTGGTCCAGTTCTGATGCTCACGTGCCCACTGTTTTTTTTTTTGCGCTTTTTGTGGTGGACAGGGGTCTGCATGGGCACCCTGACTGGTCTGTGGATATGCAGCCCCATACGCAACAAACTACGATGCACTGTGTATTCTGACACCTTTCCATCAGAAAAAGCATTAACGTCTTGAGCAATTTGAGCTACAGTAGCTTCTTTGTTGGGTCAGACCGCACGGGCCAGCCTTCATTTCCCACTTGCATCAGTAAGCCTTGGCCATGACCCTGTCGCTAGTTCAACACTGTTTCTTCTGCTTCTAACACATCAACTTTGAGGACAGAATGTTCATTTGCTGCCTAATACAGTGAGGAAAAAAATTAATTGATCCCCTGCTTATTTTGTACGTTTGCAAAGAAATTATCAGTCTATAATTTTAATGGTACAAGTCTATAAGTTTTTGAACAGTGAGAGACAGAATAACAACAAAAAAATCCATAAAAATGCATTTCAAAAAAGTTATGAATTGATTTAAATTTTAATGAGTGAAATAAGTATTTTACCTCCTTGTAAAACATGTATTAGTACTTGGTGGCAAAACCCTGGCAATCACAGAGGTCAGACGTTTCTTGTAGTTGGCCCACTCCTCTTTGCAGATCCTCTCCAAGTCATTAAGGCTTCGAGGCTGATGTTTGGCAATTTATACCTTCAACTCCGTCCACAGATTTTCTATGGGATTAAGGTTTAGAGACTGGCTAGGCCACTCCAGGACCTTAATGTGCTTCTTCTTGAGCCACTCCTTTGTTGCCTTGGCCGTGTGTTTTGGATCATTGTCATGCTGGAATACCCATCCACGACCCATTTTCAATCTCCTGACTGGATTCAATGCCCTGGCCCTGAGCGTACATAGCCCTGTCCATCGCCCCTTTGATGCAGTGCAGTTGTTTTGTCCCTTTAGCAGAAAAACACCCCAAAGCATAATGTTTCCACCTCCATGTTTGATGGTGGAGATGGTGTTCTTGGGGTCATAGGCAGAATTCCCCCTTCCAAACATGGTGAGTTGAGTTGAGCTCGATTTTGGTCTCATCTGACCACAACACTTTCACCCAGTTCTTCTCTGAATTATTTAGATGTTCGTTGGCAAACTTCAGACGGGCCTGTACATGTGCTTTCTTAAACAGGGGGATTTTGCGTGTGCTGCAGGATTTAATTTCTTCACGGCGTAGTGTGTTACCAGTTTTTTTTCTTGGTGACTATGGTCCCAGCTGCCTTGATATCATTGACAAGATCCTTCCGTGTAGTTCTGGGCTGATTCCTCACCGTTTTCATGATCATTTGACTCCACAAGGTGAAATCTTGCATGGAGCCATAGATCGAGGGAGATTGACAGTTATTTTGTGTTTCTTCCATTTGCGAATAATCGCACCAACTGTTGTCACCTTCTCACTAAGGTGCTTGGCAATGGTCTTGTAGCCCATTCCAGCCTTGTGTAGGTCTACAATCTTGTCCCTGACATCCTTGGACAGCTCTTTGGACTTGGACATGGTGGAGAGTTTGGAATCTGATTGATTGATTGGTTCTGTGGACAGGTAACAAACTGAGATTAGGAGCACTTCCTTTTATGAGAGTGCTCCTAATCTCAGCTCCTTACCTGTATAAAAACACCTGGGAGCCAGAATTCTTGCTGATTGATAAAGGATCAAATGCTTATTTCACTCATTAAAATGCCACATTTTTTAAGCGTTTTTCTGTATTTTTTGTTGTTATTCTGTCTCTCACTGTTATATAAACGCACCATTAAAATTATAGACTGATCATTTTTTTTATCAGTGGGCAAACGTACAAAATCAGCAGGGGATCAAATTCTTTTTCCTTACTGTATATGCCAATCACTAACAGGTGCCGTGATGAAGAGATAATCAGTGTTATTTATGTCACATGTTAGTTGTCATAATGTTATACCTAATTGGCGTATTTCAGAAAGGCAAAACAGGCAGCTCAAGACAGACAGAGATGGAGATCTGTAGTCAAATGTAAAAATTGATGTATGTTTCATCAATTCATGCTGTGTTTTGTAGAAAGAGAGTTTAAAAACCAACAGCCATCCAGCTGAAGATCCAGAAGTGCCCTAGCAGGATTTATGACTCACATGCAACCCCAAAGATAGTTTCTTATGAATGTAGAACATTGTGTGTCAAAAAAGGATACTTTGTTTGAAATTAAAATGCTAGAATTATCTGTACTGTTAACCTATTAGAACTTGTACAAATGATGCCAACTGAATATCCCTATGCCTATCCACCTTATTTTTGCCCTAAGATTGGGTGTGGCCATTTCGACATTTTATGGGTCTGGCTTCCAGTCTCATCTGCATCCAGCTATTTTTAGCTGTACTAAACAGCTTGTTTTGCTGCTTAATATTGCAAACTGGTGTGTCTTACCATATTATTTTAATGTATTATCCTCATTATGAACACACTGGTTTGTTGTGCAAACAGTTTTATCGTTTACTGCATGTTGTTATTCTTGTTGGAAGTCTCGCCTATAGGCTTACTTCCAAGTTTAAGAATAAGGTGAATAAGTAATGGTGTTTCCGTATTGCAAGTTAGTTTGAAGCTGGATCCTTTTAATTATTTCAACAACTTTTGAAAGTGTGGAGAAGTTTGTCTTCAGTAAACCCTCTGTCAACTGACTAAACTTCAACTTGTCTTCTTTGAGAATATTAGTCTCTTCAGAGGGGCAAGGTGTGTTCTCCCACAGCTTATTGGTGGAGAATGTGGGCATGTTAGTTTAACCGCATTCCTTTGACAAAATGTATTGTTTAGATGAGTATTTGAACAGCAACTAACTGACCTCTGATATAATTTTTTCCATCTATAATGTTTTTTTAAAAGTATTATTTCAGGTGTTTTAGTATCATATTTCAGGTGATTTATGCATGAGCATTTAAAGGAATAGTACACCCAAAAATTAAAGTTCTGTCATTAATTACAGAATGTCATTCCAAACCCATAAGACCTTCGTTCATCTTCAAACACAAATTAAGATATTTTTGATTAAATCTGAAAGATTTCTGACCTACAAGAATACTTTTTGTGTAACTTTACTTTACTTCCATGATGTAGATCCCAAAATTGTTGAATAAAGTCGCAATTTTTAGTTTTCTTTGCGCACAAAAAGTATTCATGTTGCTTCATAAAATTAAGATTGAATCACTGATGTCACATGGACTTTCTGGGCCTTGAACATGTCAGCTCTATGCAGGGTCAGAAAGCTCTCGGATTTCATAAAAAAATATCTTAATTTGTGCTCTGAAGATGAACAAAGGTGTTACAAGTTTGGAATAACATGAGGGTAAAAAAATAAATGACAGAATTTTAATTTTTGGGTAAACTATCCCTTTAACTTGACCTTTAACAATGATCTTCAATGATAAGTTTCTTCACAGTTTTATCACATTGTGTAAATGCAATGTAAAATGCAGATGACCCTGTATCTATGACTTATGGATCTAACCTTTGCTTTGATAGGCTTTCTCATGAACACTCATATTACAAAATTCCCATCAAAACAATCTAATTACAGTGTTTCTACATCATATCATTCAGATGTAAGAGAAAATTGACAGAACACAACCATTTGCTCACTGCTTTATTTACAGCAGCTTGTATATAATGATAACAAGATTTGACCTCTGAAGCCAAAAGTGTCTACAATACTTCTGACCATGGGCTACAGTCGTGGCTTTTGAAAAAGAGCAAAAATAAATGACGAGGGAATGGTAAAAGTTTCCAAGACAGTTTGAATGTGTCCTTCATATAACAAAAATTAAAAATTGAAATCTGTTACTTTAATAAAAACCAACCCCAGTACATAAAAGTGCCAGATGTAGACAAATCACCCTAAAACAGTGTCATTAATCAATAGGCCAGCATACACACTGCAGCTAAATTTATTTGTCACTTCCCCTGTTAATGCTTAATCTTGTTCTGTGTAAACAGTTTAGTACTTTACGGCAATGACTACTGCATTTATAAAATAATTTAACAGACAAAAATTAAGGTATAATTACATGCTGTGTGTATGGATAGTTGTTAATGACATATTAAACGAGAGATGTGCCTCTCATCTGTGTTTGCAGTGCAAGAAAATCACAGGTAAAGTGGTATGAGTCGTGCCTATTCGTACATTATGACAAAATTCTTTCTCTCTCCATATATCGCAACCCTATATATCCTGTAAACGTGGGCAGACCTGACTCATACCTACATTCCTGTGAGCCAATAACTGTTATGCTGCAAAAGAATGTGTGCTCTACGGCTCTGACATTTGTCAAACCAGAAAATTAAAAAAGTCCTGTTTTATCATGCATAATGTGTCCTTATACAATTCACACCGTCACTGATTTCCTTCCATCGTCCTATTTGCCATTATAACACATTCCGACCCCCAAGGAGAGTCAAGTTTAGCTTATCAAGGAGAGAAAAGGGTATTTTGTTTGAATGCAAGACAAAGGAGGGGATGATACTTGACAACTTGATGACAACTTGTGTGCCTCTTTGATAATCTTCACTATGTTTGGCTTGACATTGATTTGGGAGTTGCTACAAAAAAATAGATCTTTAATAGAGAAGCCACAGGAAATTTTGTGACATAACTACATATTCATTTGTATGGTCTCCTCCAACAGTTGCAGAAGTTGCCATCTTGTTCTTAAGTTAGATGATCTTTGAATATTTACCTCAGGTTACTTAGGAGCCAATATAAGACCAAAACAGCAAAATCCTTCATTCAGGATGGTACCAAACTAGAGGGCATGTATCAGCCCTCATTCCTGCTTGCCATGAACTGCATGATTGTCCAGTATGGCAAACAGGGTTTTGGTTAGCTTGCCTGTTCTGTCCGTAACCTGTGGTGGACCAGTGTCTTTGGGCAGACGTGAAGGTGGTTTTCTGAAGTCCCCAGTCTTTTGGTTTTGGATCTAACCAACATTGACCCCAAGACCGACCTGTAACTTGTCTGCTCTGTGGTTAACAAAGGCACCCATGATCAATGTGGCAGGAAGAGGGTAAAGCCGCTTTTCCAGAACCCCACCAATGATACAGCGGCTGTCCAACATTCCTAAAAAAAACATTAAAATGATTTATTTAAATATTAATCATAAATCAAAGCATTCTGTTTACACAATAGGCATTTAAAAAACTCAAATAAAAATCAATAATAGACTAAAGAGTTTTTTTTTTAAAGAATATTCTTATTCAGCAAGGAAGCATTCAACTGCTCAGTAAAGTCAGAAATTTTTTTTTTTACTGTCAGACTGTTTATATTGTGTTTTTATTCAAACTATGCATCCCTAATTATGAGACTGCTTTCAAAAACACAAAAAAATCTTTTGTACTATTGCAAAACAATCTCATGGTAAATTCATGGAAAGTCTTATTATTTTGTTTACAATTTGTGTCATTCTGTGGGTTTAAACAAGGTCAAAGGTGTTAAATGGAGCTGCGTGTAGTAACACTTACAGCAGAATGGAAACAGCTCAGAGCAGAATGCAAACTAGACAAGTATTTTTGAAAAAGCATATGCAAAGGGTGAAATATCTAAAGAAATTTGTTAATAAAAGGTCTGCTATTTTAAGCCAAGTCATTTGTCTATGTAGATTATAATGGGATGTTTACTTCCTGAATGCTACTGTTCATATTTGGAAGTATGAAAAACAAAACACAAATTTGAGCATGAGTATTTGAGTAAATGGTTAAAATGGGTTTCAAAATAAAGGGTTAAAAATATTTCACAATTTTACTGCTTTTGCTGTATTTTGGATCAAATTAATGCAGGCTTGGTGAGCAGATGAGACTTCTTTAAAAAACATTAAAATTGTTACTGTTCAAAAACTTTTGACTGATAGTGTACTTAAAATGAGGTAACAAATGAGTAAATTGTGATCACAATGTACTTAAAACGTGACAAATGAAAAAAAATTCTCAGTTTCAGTGTTGGAGTAGTTACTGAAATCTGTGATATACTGCACAGTAAGTATATCTGGCCTCCTTACCTCTGAAGACCATTTTAGCTTCAGGAAGTTCCATCTGGTAACCAAAAGAAAAGGTCGTTTCCTGGGTCCTAGTGCTCGCCTCAAATTCCACTCCCACCTGAATCTGCAGAGATGAATTACAGACTACAGCTTTACGAAACTATTACTGTGAAACATTGCCATATCCTTCAACACCACCAACCTGTTTGTTGGCCCTGTGGTAGTAGCTGGCATGTGCACCACCTTTACCAGCATTCAGTGTTGCAACCCAATTTGGCCCTAGGACAGAAAAGATACAACATTTGAGTTGTTAAGTTCCTTTGAGAAACAGCAGAACATTGTTCAAAAAAAGTTACACTGAAAAATAGGACAACTTATACAGGTGTACGACAAATAGATCACCACTCTAACCTGAGTACTGGCCTGCCAGAGTCAGAATGCCCCCTTCTTCTGCTCGACCTCGATGGTACACCAGCTCTCCCCCCAGAACCAGCTGTGGGGATACGCTTTGAAGAAAGTGTGCAACCATGATGACTGTCACAAAGAAAAATAAATGCACAAACAGATAACAACATTAAATGTGCAGTATGTGTTATTGACTGCTAGCGGTTGAACTGCAGTGCAAATTCAAAATATTGGAAAGCGTTGTTTCTCCCGCCCCCTCCTCTTCAAACCCTCTTGCGCCTTGCCAGATTGAGGAGAAACAACAGGAGTCAAGTCTTGCACTGTAAGTCGATTTATCTGCATTTTAATATGGTCATAAACTTTTTAATTGGATACCAAGGCATTTTAAATTGGGTAGAGTCTGTGAACTTTTCCACTCTTCCATGGCTGCAATACGCTGTATTTTACTCTAACTGGCAACCCGGGTTTCAAAAACTGTTGGGTAAACTGGCAGTGGGTGAAATCACTCCAACAAAAACAAACATTCTGACACATTTCAAAGTAGAATAACTGACTGTAGTGTTGTTTTTGTCAGGGAAACAAGTACAGTTGAAGTCAAAAGTTTACATACACCTTGCAGAATCTTCAAAATGTCATTTATTTTTTACCAAAATAAGAGGGATTATACAAAATGCATGTTTTTTTTTTTTTTTTTAGTACTGACCTGAATAAGATATTCAGTGTACATATAGTCCACAAGAGAAAATAATACTTGAATTTATAAAAAGACCCTGTTTTACATACACTTGAATCTTGTTACCTGAATGATCCACATCTGCGGTTTTTTTTTTTAGTGATACTTGTTTATGAGTCCCTTGTTTGTCCTGAACAGTTAAACTGCCCCCTGTTCTTCATTTTTGTGTATTTAAACCCTTTCCAACAATGACTGTATGATTTTGAGATCCATCTTTTCACACTGAGGACAACGGAGGGACTCATATGCAACTATTACAGAAGGTTCAAACGCTCACTGATGCTCCAGAAGGAAAAACAATGCATTAAGAGCCAGGGGTGTAAACTTTTTAATGGAATGAGGATGTGTACGTTGTTCTTATTTTGCCTGAATATAATATTTGTTTCATTTAGTACTGCCTATCAGAAGCTACTGAAGATACTTACATGTTCCTCAGAAGACAAAATAAGTTACATTTACCCTGATATTCAAATGCAAAAAGTTTCACCCCACTCTTAATGCATTGTGTTTGAATGTTTGAATGTTTTGTAATTGTCCCTCAGTTGTCCTCAGTGTGAAAAGATGGATCTCAAAATCATCAAATACACTAAAATGCTCAAAAACCAAAGAATTTGTGGGAATTGATGGATTTTTTTGAAGACAGAAAAGGAACAAACAAGGACAAACAAGGAACTCATAAACAAACAAAAAAACAGCTGTGGATCATTCATGTAACACAGTATTAAGAATCAAGTGTATGTAAACTTTTGAACAGGGTCATTTTTATAAATTCAACTATTATTATTTAAATTCAGCATAACACTCTAACACACTCAAAACACCTTAACAGCTGCATATCAACACATATCAACAATTAATGACAGAATTTTAATTTTTGGGTGAACTACCCCTTCAAACATTTTTTTTAACAGAAAACGTGTGACTTATAGAATTTAAAATGAATGCAGTGCCACTCAAGAGGTTTTAAAAATAATAACTTGCAGCCCTAATAATGTGCAGACAGAACAATTAATCGTAATGACGTGCAAATGGAACCACAGAAAAACCTGTTCTGCCTGGAAGCCATTGCTCTGTTGTAGCTAATGCACATTCCTGTGTGTGACATCCATAAATCAGTATGTCTTGTGTTTTAATGAGGGACTCACACGATCATACCTGATTCCCTCAGAATGTCAGGGTTGGCCATAGTAACCGCTGCTGTGAAGTCACTACCTCTATACTCTGTCTCAAACTGCCACGTGACGAACTGTGCCTGTTGAGTCTGTTAAAGAATAAGCAGTCAGTCCACATTATGTTCAAAAGTAATTAGTTAAAACTAAAGTGATATTGCATTACACTGCTACTCACCTGAAATACTGCTTTAGCTCTTATTTTCTCACTCAGATGAAACAGAGAGTGTGCATTTAAGCTGCCAGATGAGTCCATTTCCCCAATAAGCATGGGTGAGCCCTATATATACAGAACATCATCGGAATGTACGAGGGAGAAATTCATCATATTAAGCTTATCTAATAATACATCTATACCCAAAACTTCAAGTAAGTGTCTATTATTTAAACCCGTTGATGACTGCTCATTTTGATTTGTTTGCCTGCACTGCTTTTGCAATGTGTTCCAGAAACCCAGTAGCCTGTATTGCAGGTTTTCAGTATTCAGTTTAATTCAATTCAACATAACATGCAGTAGGAGTCATAAGCTAAAATTAACTGATGATTAGGATTAGGATTCTGTTAAATAAAGTTACCCAACTCATTTTTTTTACAATTTTGTTTAAAAAAGTCTCCAACATTCAAGTTATCCAGTAATAGGGCATGCTTCCAGAACAACACCCTTTGTTACTTCAAAAACATAGTCCTGTTAAACAATCACAGGCAAAATATTGACACATTTCTTATTTATTAATTCATTAGTTTGGTAAGTACAGTTGAGGTCGAACATACGCCTTGCAGAATCTTCAAAATGTTAATTTTTTTTATCAAAATAAGAGGGATCATTGAAAATGCATGTTATTTTTTATTTAGTACCTTAATATGATATTTCACATAAAGGATGTTTACATATAGTCCACAAGAGAAAATATTAGTTGAATTTAGAAAAATTACCCTGTTCAAAAGTTTACATACTCTTGCTGCTTAATACAGTTTTTTTTGTTTAGTGATAGTTGTTAATCAGTCCCTTGTTTGTCCTGAACAAAATCCTTCAGGTCGCACAAATCTTTTGGTTTTTTTCAGCATTTTTGTGTATTTTAACTTTTTCCAACAATGACTGTATGATTTTGAGATCCATTTTTTTCACACTGAGAACAACTGAGGGACTCATATGCAACTATTACAGAAGGTTCAAGCGCTCACTAATGCTTCAGAAGGAAACATAATGCATTAAGAAAACTTTTTGAATTTGAAGATCAGGGAAATTTTTACTTATTTTATTTTCTGGGAAACATGTAAGTATCTTCTGTAGCTTCTAAAGGGGAGTACTAAATTAACTAAAAATACGATATTTAGGCAAAATAAGAAAAATGTACAAATCTTTATTTGGTTCAAAAGTTTACACCCCTGGCTCCTAATGCATTGTTTTTCCTTCTGAAGCATCAGTGAGTGTTTGAACCTTCTTTAATAGTTGCATATGAGTCCCTCAGTTGTCCTCAGTGTGAAAAGATGGATCTCAAAATCACACAGCCAATGTTGGAAAGGGTTGAAATACACAACAATGCTAAAAAAATAAGAATTTGTGGGACCTGAAGAATTTTTCTGAAGAACAGGGGGCAGTTTAACTGTTCAGGACAAACAATGGACTCATGAACGACTATTACTAAACAAACAACAACAACAACAACAACAACAACAAACAGCTGTGGATCATTCAGGTAACAACACAGTATTATGAATCAAGCATATGTAAACTTGAGTGGGGTCATTTTTATAAATGCAATTATTATTTTCTCTTGTGGACTATATGTAAACATCTTTTATGTGAAGATCTTCTTCAGGTCAGCACTAAATAAAAATAACATGCATTTTCTATGATCCCTCTTATTTTGGTAAAATAATTAACATATTGCAGATTCTGCATGGTGTATGTAAACTTTTGACCTCCACTGTATACTATCATATGTCTACTCTACTATTCAAAAGTTTGTGCTTTTTTAAAAATAAATTGTTACGTTTTTATAACAGCTGTTAATTGCTAACAAAAATGTTTCTTGAGCAGCAAATCAGCATATTAGAATGATTTCTGAAGGAAATCATGTGACACTGAAGACTGGAGTAATGATGCTGAAAATTCATCGTTGCCATCACAGTAATAAATTTCATTTTAAAAGATATTCAAATACAAAACAGTTAGTTTAAATTGTAATAATATTTCAATCTAAGGCTATACCATAAGTGCTGAATTTCTCAGTGCAACAGCAACTTAAATACACAAACTAGTAATGTAATGTAATTTCCTTAACATAACAAAGATACAACAAACAACAAACAATAATTTTTGATAGCCCTAATGCCACAGAAATCCACAGGAACAAATGAAATAATCTATCCTCTAATCCATTCTTACCGTTTCTTTGCTGTCAGTGTCTGATTGTAGATGCTCAGCATGAAAGCGAAAACTGGACGGAGCAACAGCACTGAGGTGAAATGTGTGACTGACCTGAGGTGAGAATTAAACCACAAAAGCATCCATTAGTCCTTTGTGAAAAAAATACAATGCACTTAAAATAAGTGATACTGTTCTAAACAGTGTCATAACTTTATGAATGAACAAACCTTGAAAAAACTGCTGAGGGTCTTATTTATCACCAGTTTTACACCTTCAATCTGCTGTGGAAATACATCTAGATACACAAACAGTTAAAATGGCATCTAACAGATCTCTTGTCTCACTTAAAACGTGCATATTTTTGTAGAGTGGATACAAAATCAACAGAGACCTTTACAGTTGCGGTGCAGGCCATCAAAGCTTCCTGGGTTAGGTAGCCTACCATCTCTCCTATCCCACCGTGACAAGGGTCTATCTTGTGGAAAAGGGGAGTTTTGGCGCCCTGGGCGGGTTGACAAAGCCAGGACACTGCCCATGGGAACCCACAAGACAAATGAGAGGACCACACACTTTCAACCTGATGTGCTGAACTGTGGGAGACAACAGCATGCTCATGTAATAATAATAATACACAACATTAGCTTATGCATCCTTAAATAATTTTTAAAAAGACAATATTGGCCATATGATGCACATTTTATACAAGAAAAAGGGGAAACAAAGTATATATTCTTGAACTCCGCAAGTACACAGATTAACAGTAATATTAATGAATGATCTGTACATTTATTAATGCATTTGAGCGCGTTATCATGGCTTAATAATTGCATTTGAACGATGGTCAATAATCATGCATTTGGGAATAAAGCTAGGCTTTAAAAGTCTGTCTACTTACGTTCAATAAATGTGGGCTGTGCAATTACAGTATGCAAACATTATATCCTCAAATCATACTTAAATTCAAGCTTTGTACATGCAGTGACCGCTGGAAGAGAGTAAGGTGAAAGGATGCTGAGGGATGTAATGACAACTCAACTACAGACTCTAGCGGCGGAACCAGCTGATCAGTACAGTCATTTAAAGAAGAGCAGCTATGAAACGCTTCCGTACAGAAACATACTGCAGTTCATTCGGCACATCGATGACAACACGACCGACGAATAAAATGTTTCGGAACGTTGTATTATTAGCATATGATGTTTTTTTCTGATATAATGTAAGTTAGTCTCTTTTAATAACAAACAAAACCGTAATTAACAGAGTGTGACGTCACATGGCACGTTTATTTGAGTTCCTCCTGTGAGTCAACTAGTGACGAGAGGTCTGAGTCAATTTCGCGACTCGGTTCTTTTGAACTGTTCATTAAATGAATCAATTCAAAAGACAGTTTTTCATTCTGTAACGTCATCGCGTGATTTTAGAACTTCCATACCATTTAATATGCAAACATATCAGGTATTATGCTTTTTGTTCACTCCAAAAGCTCTTTTCTACTATCAGCTAACTCATCGAGACGGTTCTCGGTGTAATGATTCACTGAGATAACGTTACACTAAAAAAATCCGACTCAAACGAACGATTCGCTTTGCGAATCGGACATATCCAGAGTCAACATGGCAGATGAAGCAACTAGGAAGGCAGTCTCTGAAATACCGCTTTTAAAAACAAATTCAGGGCCAAGAGACAAAGAACTGTGGGTTCAGAGACTTCGAGAAGAATATTTAGCTCTCATAAAGGTGAGTTGTAGCATTGTTTTGTAGCAGAAGTATTAGGGAGCTGCTACTATGCTAGCTGTATGAATGAATAACCATACGTGTCATAGTACTGAGTTAAAAGTGTTCAGACAGCCTGTTAGTATTGTTTATTATTAACAGTTTGCGTACTAACGTTATATATTATCTTCATATAATAAAATGTGTGGGCTTAATAAAGTAATTGTGTTTTCTTGCAGTATGTTGAAAATAACAAAGCAGCTGACAATGATTGGTTCCGTCTAGAGTCCAACAAAGAAGGCACAAGGTGCGTTTTTTTTATTGCTACTTCTTAATATTATATTTAAATTAACGTTTTAGAGTTTTATTAACATGTCTTTTCTGTGTAGGTGGTTTGGAAAATGCTGGTATATTCACGAGCTTCTCAAATATGAATTTGACATGGAATTTGATGTAAGGCATATTGAATTCACTTACATTTAACTTCATTTTCTGTTTTGTTAAAGTCTAGAGTAACTATCTTTATGCTAACGTCCAGATTCCAGTTACATATCCTGCCACAGCACCTGAAGTGGCCATTCCTGAGTTAGATGGGAAGACAGCGAAGATGTACAGGTTTGCTCAATATGTTTATAGTTTTGAATTTCACATCATAATTTAATATTTTGTTATAATGTATCATTTTTATAATGTATCCCAACTATTTGTCACAGAGGTGGAAAAATCTGCTTGACAGATCATTTCAAGCCACTGTGGGCAAGGAACGTCCCAAAGTTTGGTCTGGCTCATCTTATGGCTTTGGGAGTAAGTTATGTTACATGTCTAAAATGTCATTCGTTTGCTAAAATAATTTGTTTCTTTGACGTTATTGCATTTTATATTACTAACCCATCTCTGTTCTTTCCTAAGCTTGGACCATGGCTTGCAGTTGAGATTCCAGACCTCATTGCAAAAGGCATAATTCAACATAAAAACCAGCAAAACAGCTGAAAACAGTAGCAGCCTTTGCATTTCACTATGTCTTACTGATGCAAACACAAATTACAGTTTAAACAACAGTGGCTTGCTTTCCCTGTGGTTTCAAATTTTTTTTGCAACCTCACAGAAACTGTGTACTTCACATTCACATTTGTACATAGATCTGCTTTTTTTCTTTTTTTTTTTAAACTGTAGATCATGTTGGTTCAGTATTCGCAATGTTTATAAACAGCTGTCCCATGGAATATGTATGTTTTTTCACCAGTAAAGCTTGGTGCACAAATGTGGGACCATTTTAATTGTAAGAATTGGGTAAACCACATGAGAATTTAAAAAAATTAAGTCTAAAATATGCAAAATTATTTATTTTCTCAGCTGGAAATGTTTATTGTTAACAACTTAAAAATTATGTATTATAAAAAAATAGACAAATTAATAGTGAAATAGGTTTCCATAGGTTTCTAATTTGTAAATGTATTCAATCTAATGTGTCTTAGTGACAGAGGGTTACTGGGCCTCAGTGCAGTTGCTCCAGGGTGTTAATTAAGGCAAGATTTTGTAATTTCTAGAATTGACTATAACTCTGTAATTGAATATTATGTAAAATATCTGCTTCTTAACAACTTGTTTTTTTAAATAAATGCAATTACAGATATTATTCAGACATTTAAAAGCATTGAGGCCAATAATAATTTATTAGAATATAAGATATATTATTTGTGCAGTCAAACAGTTTGAAGATAAGAATCTGGTTAATCCATCTTTCAAGCTAAATGCTGGAAAATATTTTGTTCTTGGTGTGAACAGAACGAAATCTTAATACTTACTACAGGGTTCTTACACCTTTTCCAAAGTAAAATTCAAGCACTTTTCAAGCACTTTCAAGGTGCATTTTCAAGATTTTCCAGCACTGTGGTAAATTACATGTTCACATACATGAGTGCTTTGTTTTAAATCAGATGTTATAGTGCAATTAAAAAAACAACTGTCTGGATTGCATATAACATTGCCTAACATAAATAGCCAACATACAGTATACAAATTATATAATTTAAAATATTTGGTCACACTTTTTAGGTGGCCTTAAATATTATGTACTTACATTAAAAAATAAATATGATGTACATGTGGTCATATTGTATTGCAAAACACGTTTGCTTCTATTAAGGCGGGATATGGGTAGGGACAGGTTTGGTGGTATGGGTAGGTTTAGGGGTGGGTTAGGGTGTAAGGGATGGGTCAACAGTGGTACTTACAGAAATTAATTACAAATGTAATTACATATTACAATTACATACCTTTAAAAAAAAAAAAAAAAAAAAAAAACTAAGTACAATGTAAAAACATGTATGAAAAGTACACAAAAAGTACATTGGAACAAATAATTAATTTAAATGTAATAGTAGTTAAGGCCACCTAATGTAACGTGGGACCAAATATTTAATTCATATTATTTACAGAGTATCTGCAGTATTTTAAAAATAAAATTTAAAGGCTTTTAAAGACCTGCACAAATAAAAGTAATACTGTATGAGTGGAGTAGGGCAATGTCTATGGTAAAGTATTAGTGACTGGTATAAAATGACTGTAAATATATATGTATTTGAAAAGTTTCTAAAACTTTCTAAAACTTGAAAGTTTTTCACAAATACATTTCACATTTCAGCCTAAAAGTACTAAAAGATTGTCAAAAAGAAACTATATAATTAATAATAAAATTTAACTAGCCCAAATAAAAAAGACCATTTCTAAACATAGAAAATCAGATAGGAGTCTAAATGTCAATCAAAAATATTTTCAATTCACAAATATCAACAAATATCAAGGAATTATTATTTTTTCACTAGTTACAGTGTATCTGCATAATTTTTTAAATATAAATTTAGGCAATTTATGACCCTTTTTAAGAGCTGCACAAGTAAAATGAACACAGTATGAGTGGGTTGGACAATGGACGGTAACATATTAAGCCATAAAATGACATGATTTATAAATTAATATGTATTCAGACAGACTGTCACAAAAACAAAACATCTTATACAATGGCATTTCAGCCTTTATACCATTAAAAGGGATAAATCAAGAATATAATTGATTATATTTATTTAAAACATAAATAACACTGTCTTAATTGTTTATATTTTTAGAAAGCACATTAAAGGTCCACTGAAGTGCCTTGAAACACGCAGCGTTATTCTATGTGGTGACGTACTTTTAACTGAAACAAAAACATATCGCCCAGTCCCGCCCACTTATTTTGAATAGCCAATAGCGTTCCATTTATATCTGCTCCGGCCAGAGCCGTTGAGCTCAGTAAAGCCGCATTTGTAAGCTTATGACAGCCACAGACTAATAAATCACCCACAGATTCAATATGAAACTCTTGCTAAAACGAAATAGTGATCATAATCATGCTGAGGCTGTGTAGTTTAATACATGCCGATCGCACATATGATCTGCTCCGTGTATTGCGTCTCTGTGTAGGGGACGGGACACTACGGATTCTAGAGAGCATTTGATTGGACAGAACGTTTGATTAGAAACTGAAGTGCACGGTGATATCATCCAAATCCTTGATTCATATTGGCGGAAGTGACGAGACTGTAAGTTTTGAATGCTCATATCTTGTAAACGCAAATTTTGTCTTTGTTTTGAAGCACACTAGCTTATAGATAATCTTAAGGCTAATATATTCATACTAAAAGCCAAAAAACTTTAATTTTGATTTCAGGGGGACTTTAAGTTCTTTCACATTTACAACTCTATGTGTTTGCTGCATTAAAACATGGGTCGATTATTAGAAATAATCTGACTACAAACAGCTGAAAATTCGCAAATTCATTCTTCGTCACGAGGTGGCGCTTTAGGAGCTGAAATATTAACGGTTTCCCTAGTAACAGCTGAAAACAAAGCAGCATTTACGCTGTTTTATCAGGCATGAAATGGAAATGCCAAAGACACGTTTCTGAGGACAGTTTCTATTCGGATACATTTATATAAAGACATCCGTACGCATTTTGACTTGTAAACCATTGAAACGTGCAGGGTGCATATTTATTCAGTGACATTGCCTCATGAATATGGCATCATTGCCTTTTGAAGTTTAATCCAGCCCTATCTCGATTGACGTCTTTCCGTCCCTAACTGTAAGACCTCATAAACTTATGATTAAACCTTTTATTTTAATACGATTCAATATATTTAAAACTTATGGCCTTAAATTTGGTACAGCTAATTTGAGGAGTTTTTAAGGACCGGGACGTCGGGCTGGCGATTTTGCGAGCCCCGAGTTCTCGTTTTAAACATAATTTGTATTTCAACAACCTCACGGCAAGTTTTATCTCCCGCTCTGTTCCATCAGAGGGCGCGTATCAAAAAAGACCGGCGGATCTCACTACAGCCACACGTGCAGACTCCAGCGGAGCTGTTTGGATTACTTTTCTTTTACATTTTATAAGTCTAACAAAAAAGTAACTATTAAGTATGAAAGCAAATTAATATGAAACCGATGCAACTGCATATTCAAGCACTTTCAAGCACTTAATCCAAAATCCAAGCATTTTTCAAACCTTGAAAACACTACATTAAAATTCAAGCATTTTCAAGGAATTCAAGCACCCGTACGAACCCTGTTACTAGTTACTGATAGCAAAACAACTTTTTAAAAAAATATATGAAATATACCAAAAAGCAACTAGCCGTAGCAAGCTTTCCTACAGGTTTGAGAGGTTTTGCAAATGTAATCCTGATTACTTTTGCATATGTAATAAGATCAGAAGGAATAGCTCTATTCATATACACTAAACACTTGAATTGAATAAGATGACAGGCTGTTTTTATTGTTTGCAATACAGAAACATTTAAAACATACTTGATTGTTCGAAAAAAAATCATAGATTATTCACAGTCATACAGTTGAAGTCAAAAGTTTACATATACCTTGCAGAATCTGCAAAACGTTAATTATTTAACCAAAATAAGAGGAATAATACAAAATGCATGTTATTTTTTTGTTTAGCACTGACCCGAATACGATATTTTACATAAAAGACGTTTACATATAGTCAACAAGGAAAAATAATCTTAGAATTTATAAAAAATTGCATTAAGAGCCAGGGGTGTAAACTTTTGAACGGAATGAGGATGTGTACATTTTTCTTATTTTGCCTACATATTTTTTTTTCATTTAGTACTACACTTCAGAAGCTACAGAAGATACTCACATGTTCCCCAGAAGACAAAATTAAGTTCAATTTGCCCTTATCTTCAAATTCAAAATGTTTTCACCCCCAGCTCTTAATGCATTGTGTTTCCTTCTGGAGCATCAGTGAGAGTTTGAACCTTCTGTAGTAGTTGCATATGAGTCTCTCAGTTGCCCTCAGTGTGAAAAGATGGATCTCAGAATAATAAAGTCATTGTTGGAAAGGGTTCAAATACACAAAAATGAAGGAATTTGTGGGAGCTGAAGGATTTTTTTTTGAAGAACAGTGGGCAGTTCAGGAACTCATGAACAGTGTTAAGAATCAAGTGTATGTAAACTTTTGAAAAGAGTCATTTTTATAAATACAACTTTTATTTTTTTCTTGTGGACTATATGTAAACGTCTTTTATGTAAAATATCTTATTCAGGTCAGTACAAAATAAAAATAACAACTTGCATTTCACATGATCCTTTTTATTTTGGTAAAATAACATTTTTCAGATTCTGCAAGGTGTATGTAAACTTTTGACTTTAAATGTATGTAATTGTATTTCAATTTTAAAAGTAACATCAAATATGGTGGCACAAATCAGCACAGCAGGAAAAGAATTTGTCAGAGCATAAATGTCAAAGATAATTGTCACTGAGAACTATGAGGAAAGTACACAATCTTATACAGACGGATAAAGTAGCTGTCAGTTCAACTTCAAACATCACGCACTGACACATGCCAACAAACCAGTCCTAAAACCTGAAAAACCTCTGGAGTGATGCATCTGTCATGATTTCCCTAAAAAAGTTCCTTAACCCTAACGACTGCACTCGTGTTTAGTCAGGAGAGCGCAGATATTCTGTCCACACCCCCAGCATGGCTGTACAATATGAGCAGGCCCTATTTTCAACCTGCACACTGCACAAGTGCCGGAGGTGCTTGAATTTGATGGCCCCTTCTTTTTTTGAGCAATAAGCTGTTTGAGTTCATTTAAGATGGTTGTGTTGGGTGCAAGAGCAATATCTATGACCTCGATACGATTTGGGTCATAGACGCAGTCCTCCTCTAGACCGCTAGGCACAGATTTCATGCCACAGTTAGGAGGCACCCACGCAGTGTCATAGCCTTGATTATGCCAGGTCTTCTGTAGAGGATGGTTGTCCTTATCAATTCTTTTGACTTTTCCACAGTCAACACTCAATTTAAGCACTACTCTGTCAGTAGGTGGGGCTTTCAGAGGATAGCGCTCTGCTTTCTTCTGGTCTCGGCTCACGTAAACTCCAGCTCCCAGCATGCCATCTGCTGATTGTTGGAAGCCTGTTGTTATGATCAGGCGAGCTGTTTGCACAGAGGTGCCGTGATACATGTTGTAGAGTCTGCCTGATTTGGGTGCCTGGTCTGCCTGAAGATGACGATCCTCATCATAGTGTGCTTCCCAGCCATAAAATGGGACAGATGCCATCCTTTTTCTTAGTATCTGCTGCAGATTAAATGCAAACAATAATACACATACATTCATAATATTAATATACACTACCAGGAAATGTTTGGATCTGCTGAAACTTGTTTATATTTTACATACACTACCAGTCAAAAGTTTCTGAACAATGAGATTTTTAATGTTTTCCAAACAATTCTCTTCTGCTCAACTGTATTTATTTGATCCAAAGTACAGCAAAATCATTGTGAAATATTTTTACTATTAAAACAACTGCTTTCTATTTGAGTATATTTTATAATCTATTTTATTTCTGTGATCAAAGCTACACTTTCAGCCAAAGAGACTTCTTTAAAAACATTAAAAATCTTACTGTTCAAAAACTTTTGACTGGTAGTGTATTTTAGAATACCAGTCCTGTCATCCAAACGATGAAATACCACAAACTAAAGTAAGTGACTAAAAATGTTAAATCAAAACTATAAGCTATTCTACCTCTAAATTGAAATGAAACTGTAGTTTTCTAAAGACATTAAAAATGAATTATTTTTAATTTCAATAATTAATGCCAAACATCAAAACATTTTCAAAATGAAACACAAATTAGTAATGTTTTTCCAAATCTTTAACTGGTAATGTACTGTCAGTCCTTCAGGTGACTTTGGTTCTTTAGTTTAAACTTGACGTTTGAACTGAATTATGTGTAAACATTAACAATACTCCAGAACTTCCGGTAGTTATATATTTCGTGTAAAATTTGCCATTTAATTTTTTATCGGCATGTTGATTAAGACAGGCCTATATTATTCTAAAGGAAAAAGTTATTGACTTGAAAGAAACAAACGTACCTTAAATATTTCTTCAAAGTGAAAAAGAAATGACTCCGCGTCTAAACCTTGTTCTGTTGTTATACTGATTAGAAAGACATCCTTTCACTTTCAATTTCTTCTTAAAAACCGTCTTCCTGTTATGCTAAAGGAGTAAAAAAAGTCTATAAGATACGTTGAATTAAGGTTGTGTTTCTTAACTTCAGTAATCAAGTAATGTCAAAAATCGCAGGCTAGTTCCCCATGTTTATTTCTTTAAAGCTTTCAGTTTTTGAGTGTAAAATAATGTGATATATCAATCAAACAATGTAGACCTGCCTTCTTTCGATAGAATACACTTGATTGGCCAAAAGCGCTTTTACGCATAAACGTGGTGACCAAAAATGTTGCCATGTCCGCTTATTATAAGCGGATGTGGTGTTGTAAACATGAATGTGGTAAATAACTATTAGCAGTATCCCAGCTACCTCTTCTACCGCAGTTATTAATTAATTAATCTTAATATAATTTATTCAGGATTCACTAATACATAAAATAGATGAAAAATAATTGTATATATCTGTGAAAACGAACTATGTTTTGTCTTTTTGTGGTCTCTAAAAGATAACACAAATATTGAAATTCAACTCAATATTAAATGTTAATTTATTTCGTTAGAAGGCATTAAATGAGAATTTAACCTTATATGTATTCAGTGCACATTTTGGTATGGCACGAAGCTGATTTTTCCAGAAAGATCTGGCAACGCAGCCACTGCGTGCTAACATATGGGGGGAAACTGGAACGTGGATGGTGCATGAATATTTGGGTTCCAAACCATCACATTTATTTTTTAAAGGCACACAGTTTTGCTGATAGAACATTTCTCGTCATAATATCTTTATTGCAGCGTTTTTCTCTTTTAATCGGACTGTTTTTATTACTGTCTCAAAACAAAATACAGTATTTATTACGATTACGAATTACGAAGTGGCCATTCAGCGCATGGTAACAGGTGTTCTTGTTTACGACAACAGAAGAGTAGTCGGTTGTTTTTCCACTATGCGGCATTCCCCAGGGATCGAAACTTCACTGCTGTTGCACGCTAGCTTATGACACTGCATCTCTATCTTTCTCAATTACACCTTCTTACGTAAACAGGCCGAAAACCTGCTCCTAAAACCACCTCTGGTCTTCACGTGCCGGGTTAGCTCTGGAACACTGGCATTACAAGCTGTGGCATTTTAATTAGATCTCAAGCTGTATCGCGACAGATGTCAGAGCGTCATTTAGGCGTCATGGTGACATGCTGTCTAATGTTAATGCCGCATTGTGTCCTGCCAGGCTTTCCACGCGCAGTTCAAGCTCGATAGTCGAAGGGACGCTAGAACGCTTGGTCAAAATGTATGGAAAAGTTTTGTTCTCTTACTAATGTGACAGCTTGCTAGGTTGGTTACTTGAAATTGACTGGAAATGTCAAAGACACGAGAAGTGCTACTCGTAGGGGAAGGCAACTTCTCTTTCTCGGCAGCTTTGAGCGAGAACGCAGGCGACGATGTCGGCGTGACCGCCACTTGCTTTCAAAGCGAGAATCAAACGTATAGACAGGAAGGAGCCGTGTTGAACATACAGCGACTCCGTGAGAGAGGTAACGTTATGTCGTTCTTCATTCTGATAATGTTTGCATGTTTTACTCTGGCAGTGTCTTTTTCTGTTTCCATGACATCTGAAAGCTATTTGATAGATTTAGCTTAGTATCTGCTAATGTAAGCATTTTCAAGGATACCTATTCTTCCCACACATCAAGTATCATAGCCCTGAATTTGCATGCCTGCAGCCAAGTCCATGAATTTACACATTTGGTTGCTATGAAACTGCCAGGGAGGGTTAAAAACCTCATTGAATTCTGATAATTCTATTAAGGCCTTGATTTCAACACAAACTCTCCTTTCAGGATCAGTTGTTCTGTTTGAGGTGGATTGCACGTGCCTAAAGGAGCACGAAACCATTCAGCATCATCTTTTTGACTGCGTTATCTTCAATTTCCCTCACTGTGGGCGTAAAAGTGGCGTGAAGAAGAACCGCATCCTGCTGGTGAAATTTTTCCAAAGGTAAGTGTGACACTTTTGTGGCAACAAGGTCTTTATTGGGGTGTTACATAAGCTTGACTTCCAGTGTTATATAATGTTAATACTGAGGAGATCAAGAGTTTTGAGGTCTTTTGATGTTTGGTGCATATTTCATGTGTGATGGATGAGTGTTTTGTGATTTTTTTTTTTTCTAGTGCCATTGCAGTCCTTAAGGACAATGGGGAAGTGCACGTCACTTTGTGCAATGGCCAAGGAGGCACTCCGTGTGACAGTCCAGTGAGAGAATGGCACAATAGTTGGCAGGTGGTTTCCATGGCAGCGGAAGCAGGGCTAATTCTTAGTGAAATCTGTCCCTTTGACTATGAAACGTATCAAGGTTACAGATGTACTGGTTACAGGTAAACCGCTCTGGACAGGTGGACATTTTAATGGTTCTGATACAGGTATGTAACGGCATTCAGTTTTGAATTCATCAAATAAAATTCTTTTGCGAAGGAGTCAAGATAAAAGTTTCCATGTTGAGGGAGCTCTGACCCACATCTTCACCCGGAGTCTCCAGCACACCATACCAGAAAAACTGAAAATGGAGAAAACCATTGGAAAGGAGACAGTTTGCTTTGAGCTTCCAGCAGAGTTGAGTAATTATATGAACAGGTAAGTGGTAAATACTTTTAATCACCATTATGTTGTGCCATGGAAACAAAGGATGTATTTTTTTTTAAAGATCTCCTGACCATTCATTTTTATATCATAAATTGAACGGGGACTGAATATTTCAAGCTATAAAATCGCAAGAAAGCATCATGAATAAATCATAAAAGTGTTTAAATGCAACTTGTGTGCTTTGTATAATAACTTGGCAAGCTTCATGGGTTACAAAAGTTGCATCGACTATGAAAATATGGTGTCAGCACTATTTGTTCTTATTGTCTTCTACATAACTATATTATGGCTCCAAGAGACATGAAATAAAGCAGACGAGTATTTTTATGTTGCTTTTTGCTAGGGATGTATAAAATAGCTGTACTATATTGTAATCAACCAATATTAGAGATTTAGCTGTGTTCTTGGTTATACAGAAAATGTAATTGCACATTGCTATTTTTTTTTTAAATTACCTTTTTTAATTACCTGGATCCAAACCAAGCCTTGATACTTTTTTACAGAAGTCATGCTGTTTGGAACAGAGTGTTGTTGAATAAATGTTGACAATATCTTGTAATCCCAAACTATTCTTTTAATAAGGTAACTAGCATTCAAAAACTGCATGATCATGGGATTTATTTATAATTTATTTGCTTAGCAAACACTTCCTCAATCCCTTGTTCTTTGTAAATGGTGGCATTGTGGAGCTATTCCTTATCTGTTATCAGTCTTGCAATATATTATACAAAAAAGATAGGCTTTACACGTTTAGTACTTTTGACTGTATGCTTATGCATGATATATTTAAAGGGGCCATGAACTGCCTTTTTTGTATTATTTTGTGCTGTTCTCTGAGGTCCACTTATAATGTAATCAAAATGTTTACATTAAAAACATAATTTAGAAGTAAAAGTTCGAAAAATGTTCTGTCCTGTTTTGACCCTTCTCATCAGAACGCTCTGTTTGAATTGGTGTGACAGAATGTAGACACCAGTAAACGCCACTGGCAGAATGTAGACAGTAAACGACACTGGCATGATTGGCTAACAGTGTATGTTTGACAGCATACATCCTTCATAGATAGATGCAGAAATACTCAATACATATCAAACGATATGTATTGAGCATTTCCGGAGCATCAGTGAGTGTTTGAACCTTCTGTAATAGTTGCATATGAGTCCCTCAGTTGTCCTCAGTGTTAAAAGATGGATCTCAAAATCATACAGTCATTGTTGGAAATGGTTCAAATATGCAAAAATGCTAAAAACAGGTAGAAAACGTGTATGTAAACTTTTGAACAGGGTCATTTTTATAAGTGTTCTATATGTAAACATCTTTTATGTGAAATTTCTTATTCAGGTCAGTACTAAATAAAAATAACCTGCATTATCTATGATCCCTCTTATTTTGCTTTAAAAATCAACATTTTGCAGATATTGCAAGATGTATGTAAACCTTTGACCTTAACTGTATGTCAAAAGATCAAGGGAATTTTGGTTTCTCAGTTCATGACCCCTTTAAATGTATAAATTAAGTGGATTTTGAATACATTATTTTATATGTTTAATTCAGATTTCTAACTTTTCTTTCTGTGTTAGGGACTTCCTTGGTCAGCAGTCACATCATCCAGTGAAAACAGTCCAGGAGCAGTTACTCAGAGAGCTAAAGTCAATCTGGCCTGTGTGCACCATGAACGAAGACTTCCCAGAACTAGTAAGCTGCCTCCCTGAAACACCAGAGGCGTGTGACTCCACTCTGAGCCACTCAGACGTCTACTGGATCAAACCTACTGACATCTATATATTTGACCGAAGCGAAAATGAGCAAAACGACTGTGATTCTATGGATGACCAACAAAGCTTTACTGGCAGCTATGCACTACGACCGTCTCTGTTGTTGCATGTCCAAGAGATTACCCAGAACGAGGACTTCAGCCCTGGTACTCTTCACGCAGTCAGTGGCCTGGTCTTTCAGAGAGTGCCCATCTCCCCGAGCCGTTCTCCTGCATTCCACCAGCTTCTGTTGGTGGGAATGTTCCCTGCAGAATCCCATCCCGTTCAGTGCTTCCAAGATTGTTTGGAGTCGCTGCTCTCTTCTTACGGCGTGTCCTTCGAGGAGGCGCAAACAGGCCTAGAGCAGCAAGTGTGGATGAATTCAAAGATGCTTTCCAAGTTTGGGCGGATCGCATATCTGCCCTCTTTCTCCTCAGCCCTCGATGAAGGTTTACAGTTAATCGCTGTATCAATAAACTTGGATCATTTAGCCACCCTGATTTTTGGCATTTCTGATTGGCGCCTACTTTGGAGCACCGATCCTCGGTTTCTTAAGCATTTCGAGCTCAATCCACTTGGACCTTTCAGTCCTTTTTCACTTTACCCACCAAGCTACCTGCATGATATCAGTTTCTGGATGGAACCAGAAAGCTATGATGAGCTGGACTTCCATGCACTTGTGCGAGAGGCTTCTTGCGGTTCTGTTAAGAATGTGGCGTTGGTCGATCGCTTCAGGCACCCACACATGGGCCACGCAAGCCTCTGCTATAGGCTGACATATCAGTCGCCAGATCGTGCCCTCTCACACAGCCAGGCATTGGGACTGCAGAATCAGCTGCGGAGACTGTTACCCCTGCGTCTGCAGGTTACGCTTAGGTAATTGAAGAGGCTTTTTGCGACAAATGGATGAATAATCTCAGCTTTTTAATTTTTAAAAGATGATGGTTAACTATCAGTCAGAAGAGTGAGTCTGTTCATTTTGACTGATTTGTTCTGCAGGTATTTTTATAAATAAACAAAAGAGAGGTTAGATTTCGCAAGTACAATGGGTATTGTTCCTATTTATTTAAAACTGACATATCAAACTATTTAAACTAAAGGGATTTTTTTAGTTGGTGTGTTTGAATTTCTATCATGTTTACATATCGCTTATTACGCTAATAATCAAAATTGTTCATTATAAATATTGTGGGTTTAAAAAGATAACAGAAATGTTTACAAATTTTAGTAGTACTGTGTTACTTTTACTTGTTTAGTACATTTCAATGAGGGGAAAAAAGAAAGTAAATAATACAAATTGCATCCTCTCCTATATTAATTGATTATGCATGTTTAGGGATCTATTTAGTTAAGAAACTTGAGATGTAATTATTTATGCACAACTGCAAAACATTTCATCCGATGCATTTTTACAAAAAATAAAAACATAAATACTTTTCTAGTTTCTTTGTATGGCACATGTGTGTTTACATTATCTCTGAAGCTGCATTTGATACTGTGATATTTCTGGAATGTCTAAGATAATGTCTATGATTTTGTTTATGATCATTTGTGACTGTAAATTGTTATATTGATATATTATTGATATACACTGAAAGGTGAAATGTGTCATTTCTCCAACAAATGACATTTGTTTGGCTGTTGTTGTTTGGTCAAACAGTGTCTAAACCTGAAACGACTGACTTGAATTCCATGTAAAGATAAATGATATGAAACCCATTTACAAAATGTTTATATCTTAAGACTCATCATGGCACGTATCTAAACAAGTGCACACTAGAGTAATATTTTGTAAGGTGCAGAGTCCAACAATTGCAAATGTTACATACATCTTAACCACATAGTATGTCATTAAATAGTTTTTTGGAGCATTAAGCAAGTGTGCAAGGTTTTTTGGCTTCATGTGTCATGGCACCCACACCCAACTATTAATTATGAAACAAAAGGTCCTGTTTGAGAATACATTTTCAGTAAAGCCAAAAAAAAAAAAAAAAAAAATACAATTCTTAACTCGCAAGGATCTATCTAATATGAAATGTCATCATGCCACATGTAGCTTTTTATATTTAGGGCCATTTGCTGATATACAAAGCCACAATAACAAACAAATGTATTTATAATAATACAGTGAAAAAATGTCTAAATTAACTTTCATTCAAGTATAAATATTATTTAACATGACTAAGCCAAAAATACTAACTAATCAAAGCAAACTAATCTTTACGGGTTAAATCGGGTATAAAAGCTCTTTAACAATTGCAGTTTACTGCTTTTTTTACTGTGTGTCATAGTATATGAATTCTGATATCATCATTGTACCATATACAATGATGCAAGAATGTTGATAACAATATTATTTAAATAGGCTAATATAACAATACTTGTATTGCTCCTTAACAATATTAGTTATTCAGTTGGCTTAAATATTAGCCAAATGTACTGAATGAGAATAGATGAGAAAAGTGTTTTATGATATGTATGTATATTAAAAACACTTAGTTGTAGCAAAAGTACTTTGCAAATCGGGTCATTTTACAAAGTCAGTGAAGGATAAAATCGAAGGTAGAAGCAAGGTTATTATATTATATTTTATATTAAAACAAAAAAAATTGTTGCTTGAAATAAAATCGCCAAAGAAGCATTTCTCACTTTCATTTATTTAAGCTTGATGCACTAAAATAAATTAAACTGAAACTGGAATACAATACTGTTGTCAAATCGAATAATCGTGATCAATTGCATCCAAAATAAAAGTTTGTGTTTACATAACATGTGCGTGTGTTGTGTGTATTTATATATAAAGCCACATGTGCATATTTAAGAAATAAATGTAATATATGAATATAAATATATAAATGTGTAAATATTTATGAAATATATACATGTACGTGTGTGTATGTACAGTCAAACCGAAAATAATTCAGACACCAGATATAATTACTATTTTTCTTTTTTACTAGTAAGTGCAGGACACTATAGTTAATAGTTAAGTATAGTTAAGTGAGGATAGCAAAATGAAGAAAACTGTGACATATTATACACAAAAATTCTTCATACAGTGGACTACCAGAAAAACGTATAAAAAATTTTATTTGACAATTTGACCTGACCATGTTTTATTACATACCTTTCTATCAAAGTAATCTGACATTATCAAGATGAATTTGTTCTGACACAGTTTAACTCTCGAATTCTTGTCATATTTTATTGCCATGTTCTAAACTATAGCAAATAAACTGTGATAATGTGAGATATTTAGAAGGTGTCTGAATACATTTTTGTTTGACTGTAAATATATGCATAGAAATATACACAGCACACACACGTTATGTAAACAAACTTTTATTTTGGGTGCGATTAATCGCGATTAATCGATTTGACAGCACTAACTAATAAAAATTAATAAAAAAATATATAGTCATATATTTAAAAAAAATAACTAAACAACTAAATGAAATATAAAAGTAAAATACACTTTTATACATTTCGTCGGAAATATCAAAACAGTACAACATTCTAACAGTTTTTCAATTAAACTCAAATAACACTGGTTAGACAAGGCTAATTTCTGCTATCGTCTCACTAATGGCTCTCCTTCAATCCGTCCTGCTTTCGGTGTAATGATGACGTCACGCACAGCCAGTAGAAACATGGCGACGAAGGGTCTCCGTCAGCGCAACAGACGGGGAAGCAAACAAGACGCGAACAACGTGAACAGCACACCTACTACTGACAACCGAGCACCAAAAGATGACAAATGTGTTGAGGACAATAAGTCCAGTGACTCCCGAAATGAGTAAGTAACCATAAGCCAGTCCAGCCTTCCGCTGCTGTTGACAGTCGCTAGCTCGCTAACGTAAGGCTGTCTAGATATGCGAATAATACAGGTAGTAAACACATGTCATGGCAATAGACCATCTAAACAACACAAATAGAGGAAATAGAGATAGGAATATTAAACAAATTAGTGCTTTGCTTTAGTGTAACATGAAGGCTTTCATTCATTCATTCATTCACATCGCGGATCTACCGGCATGCAAACGCCGATCTGCGCTCCAGAACATATGCTGTGCTTTATATCATGACTGTTCCTTTAAAATACATGCCGTTTGCGGTGCATAAGCTGCAGTGCTTTGGTGACACTAGTTAGTGACACAATTGTCTACTGCATACAAGTGTATTTGATGATGTGTGTCTTAGGTGCACATTCGCGCATGTCCAATTTCATAATCTTCTTATATTGTAGTACAGCACATGAGGAATAAATTGACCCGCCATTGATGTTTTTGTTTTTTGAAAAGCTGGAATTTCTCATGCACATCTTACTGATTTCACTTGGGAATGAGTTTTAGACTGATTATTTTAAGTACTCAAATAAATGAATGACAGCCTTGTATAACCCTGTGCTCTGTTCTCATATGTGACCCTGGACTACAAAACCAGTCACAAGGTTAAATTTTACAAAACTGAGGTGTATACATCATATGAAAGCTCAACAAATAAGCTTTCTATTGAAGTATAGTTTGTTAGGATAGGACCATATTTGGCCGAGATACAACTATTTGAAAATCTGGAATCTGAGGGTGCAGAAAAATCAAAATACTGAGAAAATCACCTTTAAAGTTCTCCAAATTAAGTTCTTAACAATGCATATAACTAATCAAAAATTACATTTTGATGTATTTACAGTAGGAATTTTACAAAAAAATCTTCATGGAACATGATCTTTACATAATTTCCTAATGATTTTTGACATAAAAGAAAAATCAATAATTTTGACCCATACAAAGTATTTTTGGCTATTGCTACAAATATACCCCAGCGACTTAAGACTGGTTTTGTGGTCCAGGGTCACATATTGCTTATTAGTTTGCTCCCAGATAAGCACATTAGCTCCTATACCCCACCTTTCTTTTACAGGTCATCTAGTAAGGCAGGACAGGTGTGGGCTCCTGAGGGCTCCACGGCCTTCAAGTGCCTGGTTTCAGCCCGCTTCTGTGCTGCGCTGCTCAGCAACATCTCGGACTGTGATGAAACCTACAATTACTGGGAGCCAGTGAGTTACACATTTTCCTGCTTTACAGTTTTGTTTTGGTACTCATTCTCTCAGGGAACAGCAACAAGGATGGTCTTGGACCAGTGTGACCAAGTTTTGAGCCAGCTGTCACTTGTCTTATTGGCTCAGTGCTGTATTCTCGCTACATTTTATGTGTTGTTATGCGTCTTTGCACACTTTGCTTGAATTTGATCTTTTGTGATTTATTCATTAATTGTTGTTGACATGAAAATGAGTTCTGCTGATTTTGAGATGTCACAAAGTTAACCTTACTGATCTGGCTAACAAAGATTTTGTTAAAAAAATATTGCAAGAAAGACTTAAAAGATTGGTTAGAATAGGTTAAACATAAGTAGAAGTGATATCACTTAATATAATTATTAAACAAGCATAAATCATAACAAAAAATACATTTGCAATTACAGCTGGGTAAAAAGTATTATTATTGTAATGTATAATTAATAGTTAAAAATAATTAAATGAAGTATAATAAAGTAGAAAAAAATGCTTTATAAAATGTGCAGTTATTAAACGTATAAAGCTATATATATATATATATATATATATATATATATATATATATATAATATTATTATTATTATTATAAAAAATAATTTTTAATATCCGGCGTAAAACGTGCCAAATTGGTAGTTCGGATTACTCCACTGTGGTGACCCCTGTTTGAAGTGAGAAAGCCAAGAGAGAAAGAAAAAGAAGAATCATATGTTTTTAATATTAATTTATTATTTAATGGTGGGACAAGTGGACATTACTACAAGTGGACATGACAGCTTTTAATACAAAACACATTTTTTGAGAAAATTATGATAAAATAGTGCATAACATTTTAACCCATTATAAATACACCATGTATGTTGTTTATAATTAACTTTTTATTTATAATTGTTAACCTATTACATATTGCAATATATATACTACCAGTCAAAAGTTTTTGAACAGTAAGATTTATAATGTTTTTTTAAGAAGTCTCTTCTGCTCACCAAGCCTGCATTTATTTGATTCAGAAAACTGTCAAATATTTTGACTATTTAAAATAACTATTTTCTATTGGAAAACATTTTAAAATGTAATTTATTCCTGTGATTTCAAAGCTGAATTTTTTGCATCATTACTCCAGTCACATGATCCATCAGAAATTATTCGGATATTCTGATTTGCTGCTCAAAACCTGTTGAAAACAGATGAGTAGAATGTTTTCAGGTTTCTTTGAATAGAAATTTCTGAAGAACAGCATTTATCTAAAACAAAAATCTTTTATAAAATTATACATGTCTTTATCGTCACTTTAATGACTTTAAAGCATCCTTGCTAAATAAAAGTATTAATTTCTTTCCTTCTTTATACTTAACCTCACTGGAATCTGAAAATCAGATCTCAACTCTGAAGAAAATAACCCTTGGAACTGGATCTGTGCTTCCAATTACACAACATGATTTAATAATCCTTTATATTTCATAATGTTGAAAACTATGTTTCTTTGTTTCTTTATGGTACAGTTTTGCTTTTGCTTAATCGGAACTCTATCCAGGACTTCTAAAATTTGATTTGAAATGGCTCTCAGCTTTAATATTTTTTTTTAATTAAATTTATATTTTGCAGACACTGTTATCCAAAACAACATTGTATTTAAATATATATTAAACAAGCATAAATCTTAACAAAAAATACATTTGCAATTACAGCTGGGTAAAAAGTATTATTATTATGTATAATTAATAAAAAGTGATTTAATATAATAAATAAACAAGCATAAATCATAACAAAAAAAAAACATTTGCAATTAGTATTATTGTTAGTGTTATTATTATTATTTATAATTAATAAAAAGTGATTTTAATATAATTTCATATCATTATTAAACAAGCATAAATCATAACAAAAAATACATTTGCAATTACATCGGGGTAAAATTATTATTATTATTATTATAAAATTATACATGTCTTTATCGTCACTTTAATGACTTTAAAGCATCCTTGCTAAATAAAAGTATTAATTTCTTTCCCCCAAAACAAAATATATATACTGACTCCAAGCTTTTGAATGGTATAAGTATATATACTTATTATATATATATATATATATATATATATGTTACAAAAGCTTTTTATTTTATATAAATGCTAATATTTCTATAGGCTTTCTATTCATCAAAGAATCCTGAAAGAATGTATTCAAATGTTTTAAATACTGATAATAATAAAAATAATAAATGTTTCTTGAACAGCAAATCTGCATATTATAATGATTTCTGAAGGATCATATGACAGGAGACTGGAGTAATGATGCTGAAAATGTACTTTTGATTGCAAGAATAAATTACAATATATTCAAATAGAAAACCTTAGTTAGTAGTAAAAACTTTAACTGAATATGTGTAGTGTAACATATTATAATAACAATTATAATGAATATTTTTCATATAATAATGTATATATTTAATATATTAAAAAAAATATATATATTTTTATGGTGTGACGTAAATTTGCAGGGCAAAGCTGAACTGCTGGTCTAACTGGAACAACAGAAAGCCAATCCTTATTGTTGAGCCCTGATCTATGTGACTGTTGTGTCCCATGATGCCCTGGAGTATTATTAATCCTATATAAACTCAATAGAGACTGTCCAGGTGCATCTCATTTGCAAAAGCTTACTTTTGTCTCCAATAGAAAGTTAACATGCCAGTTCCTAATCACAAACGATTGAGTGGTTTTAAGTAAAAACCTTATGAATGAGCCATATTGCTGAATTTCAATCTTCTTTTGAAAACTACCAAGTTGGTATATAAAAGGAATGTTCACTCAATGCTCTTATTATTTCTCTCTTTTTGCTGGCCAGACTCACTACCTGCTGTATGGAACGGGAATGCAGACATGGGAATATTCCCCGGCCTACGCGATTCGTTCCTATGCGTATCTTTGGCTCCATGCCCTTCCTGCCTGCTTTCATGCCAAAATATTACAAACCAACAAGGTAAACTAGTCACCAGCCTCAAACTGAATGTGTACCAGTTTTGAATCTGTGTTTTTAACCATATGTAATATATTAGGATATTGTTATGACCAGCTACTTAACCTCACTGGAATCTGAAAATCAGATCTCAACTCTGAAGAAAATAACCCTTGGAACTGGATCTGTGCTTCCAATTACACAACATGATTTAATAATCCTTTATATTTCATAATGTTGAAAACTATGTTTCTTTGTTTCTTTATGGTACAGTTTTGCTTTTGCTTAATCGGAACTCTATCCAGGACTTCTAAAATTTGATTTGAAATGGCTCTCAGCTTTAATATTTTTTTTTAATTAAATTTATATTTTGCAGACACTGTTATCCAAAACAACATTGTATTTAAATATATATTAAACAAGCATAAATCATAACAAAAAATACATTTGCAATTACAGCTGGGTAAAAAGTATTATTATTATGTATAATTAATAAAAAGTGATTTAATATAATAAATAAACAAGCATAAATCATAACAAAAAAAAAACATTTGCAATTAGTATTATTGTTAGTGTTATTATTATTATGTATAATTAATAAAAAGTGATTTCATATCATTATTAAACAAGCATAAATCATAACAAAAAATACATTTGCAATTACATCGGGGTAAAATTATTATTATTATTATTATTATTATAATGTATAATTAATAACCTAAAAATAATTAAAGTAGAAACAAATGCTTTTTTTAAAATTTGCAGTAATTGCTGGAACATATAAAGCTTATAACACTATGACAGATTTTTATTCAACAATTTATTTTAAGAAATTATGACTTTTTTATTGTTTAAAACATTAAAAACATTGTTAAAACATTTGTTTATATATTTGACTCATATATATATTATTATAATATAACATATATCTATAATATAACATAACAATTATAATAAATAAATATTTATTTATTTTAATTAATCATTTTAATATATTAATTTGTTATTTTATAATGCAAAACACCTTTTTTTTTTTGGAAATTATAATAAAATAGTGCAAACCATTTTTAACCCATTATACATTATACCATATATGTTGTTTTATTCATTATTGTTAACCTATTATATATTACAACATATATACACTACCAGTCGAATGTTTTTTAACAGTAACATTTTTAATGTTTTTTAAAGAAGCCTCTTCTGCTCACCAAGCCAGCATTTATTTGATCATTGTATACAATTTAATTTGAAATGGCTCTCAGCTATAATATTGAGTTTTTTAAATTTTTTATTTTGCAGACACTGTTATCCAAAACAACATTGAATTCAAAGTATATAATGTCAGTTCATGCATTCCCTGGGAATTGGTGCGGCTAGCGCCATGCTGAACAAAAGAAGACAAACTTTTCTTTTAGATACATTTTGGCCATTCATTACAGGCCTGCTTAGACATGTGAAAGTTGACTAATATGTTGTTCTAATTATTTTGATCCCATTCAGGTCCTTGTGTTTTATTTCCTGCGCTGCATGCTAGCTTTTACCTGTTGTGTGTGTGAGCTCTACTTCTACAAGTAAGTGCAGCATACTACATACTGCCCCTTACATCAGCATTGGGCTAAAAAAGGTACATTTTACAATAAATGTGGCTTAAAGTTCTAATCTCATTGATTTCACACAGGGCTGTGTGTAAAAAGTTTGGCCTGCATGTGGGGCGGCTTTTGCTGGCGTTCCTCGTCTTGAGTGCAGGGATGTTCTGCTCCTCTGCAGGTGAGGCAAATTGGAGGATAATTGCTTGTTGCTATTTTTCTTTTTTGACATAATTTTGTGTATGCACTGCAGATTAATATGTTGTTTTTTGTTATGTTCAGCATTCCTCCCCAGTACATTTTGCATGTACAGTACAGTGGTAGCTATGACTGGCTGGTTCCAGGGGCGCCCAAGTCTGGCTGTGCTAGGTGTTGCAGCGGGGGCCATAGTGGGCTGGCCCTTCAGTGCCCTGCTGGGGTAAGAAATAGTCAATTTTAGATTATTACCACAAATAAAACATCACCCTGCAATCAGTATTAATAATCAGACATTAACCTGTTTTGCTGTATTTATTAAAAAAATGCATATTTTTGTCCTTATGAGAACAATTATTGAGTTGATTTGTATTTTAAGATTTTTTTCTTGTTCCTCACATTTTTGTTTTTGAAAGCTTAACCCATTTAATCAATTTTTTTTACCAGTGGATGTATTTTTTTATTCACAACTAAAACCAGTTGATAAATCTGAGTCAAATTTAGCTTTGTTGCTAACAGGTATTATAATATTTTAACATAAAATGATATATATTATACACACTACCATTTAAAAGTTTGGACTCGGTAAGTAATTTCTTCATCAAAGAATCCCAAATAAAATATGGTTTCCACAAAAATATTATATATAATTAATAATGTTACTTAAGTATCAAATCTGTGTATTAGAATGGTTCTGAAGGATCATGAGACACTAAAGGCTGGAGTAATGAATGCTGATAATTCAGCTTTGCATCAGAGGAATAAATTACATCTTATATATTAATATTGCATATTTCATGTACCTGTCAAGTTTGAGATTTGGGGCTTTTTGGTTTTTCATTCATTCAAGTATTTTTTTAGACTGGTGAACGAAAACATCCAAAAGACACAGTTAAGTGTTTATCTATTTGTGTCAATAGATTTCAATTAAAATCCATATTTTTAAAGGCCGGTTTCTCAAAATTATTTTTTTCTCCTACACTGAGCCATAAATCTCCACTTCAGTAGCACATTTTTTATTCTTGTCTAAATCCTGAAGGTTTTTACAGAGGGATTTGTTCATGTATAATTTGCTTGATATTAAACATTTTATTCCCCAAAAAAGCTGTAAAAAATAAGTAGTTTTCAACATGTTCTAATTTTTTTTTTGGGATTATGGAGTGACAAAATGAGATACCCAAAATTCTTTCTGTAAAAACATTTGACTCTAAAATGTAAAAAAAAATAAATAAATAAACAAGAATTTTGAAACTGACTTTATCCAGTGTTTAGATTTTTGTACTAGAAATGTATGCAAATTAGCACATATTTCATTAAATAATGCATATTAAAACCTAACATTTTAGAAAACTTGCCATACAGTTTTTTTGTAATTATCATTGCAATCAATCAACTGAGTACGTAAGGTGATAACTATTAGTTAATTGTTTTACCCTATTCACCTGCAGTGTCTTGCCTTAAAATAGAAACTAGTTCTTTAAATTTTGTAATATTTCCCAGTTATTTCACAATTTTACTGTATTTACTGAATAAATAAATACAGCCTTGGTGAGCATGTGCATTTAAAAAAATTACAAACCCTAAACTTTTGGTACATGCTTTTTTTTTTTTTTTAAATACTGTTTCACCTAATGTAACTTTCAAATCTGAAATTTTATAACACGACTTAATCAGGTACTTACTCAAATATGGGGCTTTGTGTTTTTTCCACTGGTCAGACTTGTAAACATTTACGTGTTCACTAGGTAGTTAACCCAGGTTTGACTGCGACCAGAGTCATGTCCTCATCACACTTCTTCCTCATCACTGCTGTCTAGTCTACTCTATACTTCCCACCAATAAAAGGCAAATACTTGTTCTTGCAGTTTAATTCATGAATTATCCTGCAGTTCCTTTATAAATGAAAATGGCTAGATACTATGTTTCAAAGTTACATTGATTCAACAAAGTCAATATTTCCTTGGATTTGGCGAAAAGCCATAGAAACAATCCTGATTAGCCAACTAGGTGAATGTAAACTCTGTTTACTGACTGTTGTTGCAGCATACCCATTGCCTTTGACCTGCTGTTACTGAAGAAGAAGTGGAAGAGTTTTATCCTGTGGACTCTGGTGGCGTTGCTCCTCTTTCTGGTTGGGAAACTTATTGATATCTGTGTATATCCTAGGTTGCTGAATTGCTTTAGTGTCTTTTGACTTCAGACACTGAGATTTCATCAGTAACAAAATGGCATTTTAAAATGAAAAATATCCAAAATCAGTGTATTACACTGATGATACAATTATCATTGTCACATGTTTCTGTAGGTCCCTGTTGTTGTAGTAGACAGCTACTACTATGGCAAGCTGGTGATTGCTCCTCTGAATATTATACTATACAATGTGTTCACTCCTCATGGACCAGATCTTTACGGTACACTTCAAATCATTTGTACATACAATTAAAAAATAAACTAAATTCTTCTCAGTGTCACACAATGGCATCAGTGATCAAATTTTAATCTTTTTCATTACAATGTTTTTTTTTTCCTTTCTCACAGGCACCGAGCCCTGGCATTACTACTTTGTGAATGGTGTTCTTAATTTCAACATTGTATTTGTGTTAGCCCTCTTTTCTCTTCCTCTCACGGCACTTATGGAGGCACTCCTTCAAAGATTCAATGGTAAGAAGGATGTGTTTTTGACTTGTTTTGTGATATGTGTGCAACATTCTGAACAATCTGTTAATCTCATGTACTGTATAAATTGTAGTTCAGAACCTTGGACGGCCATACTGGTTAACACTGTCTCCTATGTACCTGTGGATGCTGGTGTTCTTCACTCGGCCACATAAAGAGGAGCGCTTTTTGTTTCCCATCTACCCTCTCATCTGTTTGTGCGGGGCAGTGGCTCTCTCATCACTACAGGTTAGTAGACTTCATATATTTGATCAAACTGTAATTTTGTGAAATTTTATAATTGATGTTATTTCTATTTTAATATACAGTCAAGCCCGAAATTATTCACACCCCTGGCAAATTCTGACTTTTATTACTTTTATTCAACCAGCAAGTTTTTTTGATTAGAAAAAACACAGACGTCTACCAGAAGATAATAAGATGATTTACAAGAGGCATCATTGTGGAAAAAAATTATTACTTATCTTTTTTTTTTTTACATTTGAACAAAAAGTGGCATGTCCAAAATTATTCATACCATTCTCAATAATCAATAGAAAAGCCTTTATTGGCCATTACAGCAATCAGACGCTTCCTATAATTGCTGACCAGCTTTTTGCATGACTCCACTGGTATTTTTGCCAATTCATCTTTAGTGATGAGCTCCAACTCTTTCAGGTTGGAGGGGTCTCCTTGCCATCACCCTCATCTTTAGCTCCCTCCACAGATTCTCAATTGGAAGTCAGGACTCCTAAAGGCTGGAACTTCAGAACATTGGTCTTATAGCCCTTTCCTGACTTGTGAACAGCCACAATGCGCAGCCGCAGGTCCTCAGTGAGCTCCTTTGTCTTAGCCATGACTGTCCACAAGCCAACAGCAGAGAGCTTCTGTTTTTCAACTGTTAAGTTGATTAAAACAGCTGTTCCCAATGTATCAGGGTAATTAGGATGCTTTAGAACAGCTTGGACTATTTGGAATTGTATAGAACTTTGGATTTTCCCATAGACTGTGACAGTTTGCAAACGGTATGGATAATTTTGGACATGCCAGTTTTTGTTCAAATGTAAATAAAAGCTGAGAAATTTTTTTTTCCACAATGATGCCTCTTGTACATGATCTTATTATCTTTTGGGAGAAGCCTGTGTCATTTCCTGCCAAAAAAAAAAAAACTTGCTCGTTTAATAAAAGTAACTTTAAGTCAGAATTTGCCAGCGGTATGAATAATTTCGGGCTTGACTGTATATAAAATGTAATTTATTCATGTGATGCCAAATCTTAGTCCAGTCTTTAGTGTCACATGATTCGGAAATCATTTTAATGTGCTGATTTGGTGCTTAACAAACAGTTCTAATTAACAGTGTTGAAAACCGTTAGTACTTGTCCAAAAACTCTGGACAACTGCTTATCTTTATTAGCACATTTCGTCAATGTTGTGTAAATTAGTTTGCAAGTTACAACAGCAAAAAATATGAATGTGATTCAATGCATTTCTCTTTTTAAATAGTTTTTTTTCTGGTCTGTTTATCCATGTAGAAGTGCTATCACTTCATATTCCAGCGCTACCGTCTGGAGCACTACACCATCTCCTCCAACTGGCTGGCTCTCGGCTCTGTGCTGCTGTTTGGAGTGCTCTCGCTGTCCCGATCTGTGGCCCTCTTTAGAGGTAAGCACAAAACATATAAGGGCTCAACAATAAGGATGTTAAGAGAGAGACACAGAGAGAGAGATTTGGCATAGTTCTGCTGAAATATGCCCTCACAGTTATTTAGCTGGCAGATGAAGTTGATGATAAAACAAATTTACAGTAAATAGTAAAGTACTCCTTTTTTGGCGTCTTTCTTACATGGGGTTACTGTGTGTTTTTAGGCTATCATGCTCCCCTGGATTTGTATCCGGAGTTTCATCGCATTGCTAAAGACCCTGCAATCCATACGGTTCCAGAGGGAAGGCTGGTCAATGTTTGTGTGGGGAAAGAGTGGTACCGCTTCCCCAGCAGTTTTCTCCTGCCCAACAAGTGAGTTTGGATTCTGATTAAATTCTACCATTCAAAAGTCTGCAGTTAGTGAGATTTGTTTTTTGTTTTTGAAAGAATTTAATACTTTTATTCTGCAAGGATGCATTAAGTGGATCTATAATGTTATAATGTTACAGGAGATATCTGATCAAATACGCTGTTCTTTCTATTCATTAAAGAATCTTTAAAAAAATGTATATTTCCAAAAAATATTAAGCAGCTCAACTGTTTTCAACATTGATAATCATAATAAGATATGTTTCTTGAACAGCAAATCAGCATATTAGAATGATTTTTGAAGAATTAAAATGATTCATGTGACACTCAAATTCAACTTTGCCATCACAGGAATAAAATATAAAATATATTGAAATATAAAACCATTTTAAATTGTAATCATATTCACAATATTACTGTTTTGGCTAATTTGATCAAATTAATGCAGCCTTAGTGTGAGATGAGAAACTTATTTAAAAAACATAAAAATCGTACAACCCTCAAACTTTTAAACTGTATTATAGGTCTATGATATACTACCCCAGTTCCAGAAAAGTTGGGATGTTTTGTGAAATGCCATAAAATCCAGAATATGTTATCTGTTCATTCTCTTTAACCTTTGTTAAATTTACTAAAATACAAAGAAAAAAAAACAACAGTGTTTTCAGTGGCCAACTTTTAATTTTATTTTGTAAATATAACCCAATTTTGATTTTCATGGCTGCAACGTACTCCAAAAAAGTTGGGACAGAGACAGAGGCTAAATAAAAGTGAAAAGGTTATAGAATATCCAAATTAAACTGTTTTGAAACATTTTGAAACAGTTCATAGTAAGCAGGTGAGATGGAAATAGGTGAGGATATCATATATGTGACCCTGGACCACAAAACCAGTCTTAAGTAGCACGGGTATATTTGTAGCAATAGCCAAAAATAAATTGTATGGGTCAAAATTATCGATTTTTCTTTTATGCCAAAAAACATTAGCATATTAAGTAAAGATCATGTTCCATGAAGATATTTTGTAAATTTTCTACCATAAATGTATAAAAACTTGATTTTTGATTAGTAATATGCATTGCTAAGAACTTCATTTGGACAACTTTTAAGGCGATTTTCTCAATATTTAGATTTTTTTTCATCCTCAGATTCCAGGTTTTCAAATAGTTGTATCTCAGACAAACAGTGTCCTATTTTAACAAACAATACATCAATGGAAAGCTTATTTACTCAGCTTTCAGACGACGTAAGAATCACAGTTTCGACAAATTTACACTTATGACTGGTTTTGTGGTCCAGGGTCACATATACCCATCGTTTGGGTATAAAAGGAGCATTTCAGCCTTTGCAAGCAAAGTTGGATCATGTCTTATCACTTTGTGCCAAACTTAATGACAAAAGTGTCAAACAAATCAAAAATCACATTTCCTAATAGAAAATCACAAAGAATTTCAGTAACTACCACTCATAATATTGTGAAAAGATTCCGGGAATCCAGGGAAATGTCAGCCTGTGTAGGGCAAGGCAAGACACCTCAGGTGAATGTGCATGACCTTTGAGCCCTCAGATCGCATTGCATAAGCAACTGTTATGCTGCGGTGTTAAATATAGCCACATGGGCTCGGAAGTAATTTTGGAAAACTGCTTTTACTTAACACATTCTGCAGCTGCATCAAAAATTTCAACTTGAATTTCTGTTACTCTAACAAAAAGCTATACATCAGTTCTATGCAGTGATGCCATGGGGTTCTTTGGGCCAGAGCTCATCTCAGATAGTCAAAAAGACGATGGTAATGTGTGCTGTCGTCAGACGAGTCCACGATTCAGCTTGTTTCTGTCGTTGAGTTCTCAGTACCAAAGACCAAAGGGACCGTCCAGACTTTTATCAGCGACAGATGCAAACACAAACGACTGTTATGGTATGGGGGTGCAGCAGAGCAAATGCCATTGGCGACGGGAATATGTACGAAGGTACCGTTGAAATAGAGGCATGTATTAGGATTGTACAGACCAGTGTTGTTTTCGTCAACGATGACGATGACGAAATCATTTCGTTGACGCCACTTTTTTCAATGACGACAACGAGACGATGACGAGATAAAAATGGCTCGTTGATGACTAAAACATGACGAGACGTGTGTGAGTTTTCGTTGACGAGACGAGAATAGACGAAAATGTTAGTGGGTGGTCCGTCAGACGTTTAAAATGCATGACATTTCCGCTTATGCCAATTAAAACTTAAAAAGTATCTGACGCTATGGCAAGCCGTTTTAGCATTAAATACTCTTTGCTATACTAGTATGGCAAGCCGTTTTAGCATTCCATCCTTGTTTGTCTTTTATGTTCTAAAACATTCCTTCATTATTGTAATTATTGGTGAAAATAGTCGATCCGGAAGCTCACATTGTGTTGAACTATAGATCTGCTATTTTCAGAACTTATAAGTGACACTACCCAACAGCAAAATACTTACTGACCTACATTAATTTGTTAAAAGACTACTTTTTTCCCTTTTTTTGACTAAAACTAGACTAAAACCTTTTTGACTTTTCGTCGACTAAAACTAGACTAAAACCTTTTTGACTTTTCGTCGACTAAAATTGGACTAAAACTATCACATATAGAAGTGACTAAAATTTGACTAAAACTAAGAAGCATTTTAGTCCAAAAGACTAAGACTAAATCTAAGATGGTTGTCAAAAACAACACTGGTACAGACACGTATACTGCCATCAAGATGACGTCTTTCGTGGGAAGTCCATGGTTATTAGATCAAGACAATGCCAGGTCTCATTCTGCATGTGCTATAACAGCGTGGTTTTGTAGACACAGACTGAATGTGCTAGACTGGCCTGCCTGCAGTCCAGATCTGTCTCCTATTAAAAATGTATGACTAGTCATGAAAAGAAGAATCAGACAATGGCCATCACAGACAGTTTTTTAAGCCAGACTGGACAACAATTTTGCTTGCAAAACTTTAAGTATTAGTATCCTCATTTCCCAAACAATTGAACATTGTAATTAAAAGAAAAGTTGATGTGGCACAGGGCCTATATCACAACTTTTTGGAGTGTGTTGCAGTCAAGAAAATCAAAATTTAGTTATATTTACAAAACAAAATGAAAAGTTGGCCACTGAAAACAGAGAAATGTTCTAATTGTACTTTAGTCAATTAAATGAAGGTTAAAGAGAATGAACAGACAACATATTCTTGATTTTATGGCATTTCTCAAAACTTCCCAACTTTTCTGGAATTGGGGTTGTACACTAACTGTATCATCTTGTTTTACAGCTGGCACATACAGTTTATCCAGTCAGAGTTTAGGGGTCAGTTACCTAAGCCATATGCCATGGGTCCTGATGCCACCTGGATAATCCCATCAGACATGAATGATCAGAATCTGGAGGAGCCATCACGATACGTCAGTGTTCCACTACATACACTTCAGTTTAGCATTTGACTTATTGCAAGCCTAATAACTGAGCTGAAAAAAAGTCTTCATTGAGGGGTACTGAGTGTTAATTCCGGACACATTCAACGTTTGATTAAACGTGTAAAATTTAAAGAGATAATTCACCCAAAAATGAAATTTCTGTCTTTATTTACTCACCCTCATATCGTCCCAAACCTATAAGACCTTTGTTCATCTTCAGAACATAAATGTATAGTTTATAACATATTTATAAACATATTTTTGATGAAATCCGAGAGCCTTCTGACCCTGCATAGACAGCAACACAACTACCACATTCAAGGCCCAGAAAGGTAGTAGTAGATAAAATAGTCCATGTGACATCAGTGGTTCAACCGTAATTTTATGCAGTGACAAGAATACTATTTTTCTGTGCAAAGAAAACACAAAAAATGACTTTATTCAACAATTTCTTGTCTTTGTGGTTTTACAAGAGTATCACGCTTGTGTGTGATGCTGCTGACGCAGAAGCTGCCGCTCTGAGAGTCAGAACGCTGGCTCCTGCGTCAGCAGCATTCAGGAAAGTACATATGTACTCTTGTCGAAGACTGACATGGAAGAGAAAAAAATGGTTGAATAAAGTATTCTCGTACCTTCATAACATTACGGTTAAACAACTGATGTCACATGGACTATTTTAGTGATGTCCTTGCTACCTTTTTGGGACATAATAGGTTTCAGTTGTGTTGCAGTCTTTCCAGGGTCAGAAAGCTCTTGGATTTCATAAAAAAAATGGATTAGTCCACTTCCAGAACAAAAATGTACATATAATTTACTCACCCCCTTATCATCCAAGATGTTCATGTCTTTATTTCTTCAGTCGTAAAGAAATTGTTTTTTGAAGAAAACATTTCAGGTTTTCTCTCCATATAATCGATATGGATGGTGCCCCCAAGTTTGAACTTCCAAAATGCAGTTTAAACCCAGCTTCGAAGGGCTCTAAACAATCCCAGCCGAGGATGAAGGGTCTTATCTAGCGAAACGATCAGTTATTTTGAAACAAATTGACAATTTATATACTTTTTAACCTCAAATGCTTGTCTTGTCTCTGTGATGCGCATGCGTAGTCTGTGTGATCCGGGTCAATACTGTTAGGATATGTCGAAAAACTGCTGTTTTACCTTTTTTTTTGTAAAGGGCGTTTGATCTTCTTTGTATGTTCACTTTGTAAACACTGGGTCGGTACTTCAGCAGTGAGGATGATTTTGAAATTGGGGAAGAAAACAAATTTTTTTTTTTTTTTACACACAGACTTTGCATACGCATCCGGAGACAAGACTGCGCATTTGAGGTTAAAAAGTATATAAACTGTGAATTTGTTTAGAAATTAGTTGATCGTTTTGCTAAATAAGACCTTCTTCCTTGGCTGGGATCGTTTAGAGCCCTTTGAAGCTGCATTTTGAATGTTCAAACTTGGGGGCACCATACACATCCATTATACAGAGAAAAATCCTAAAACGTTTTCCTCAAAAACCATAATTTCTTCACGACTGAAGAAAGAAATACATGAACATCTTGGATGACAAGAGTACATTATCTGTACATTTTTCTTTTCTAAAAGTGAACGAATCCTTTAACTACACAAGCAGGATAACTAGTGTTACTTATCTAAAATCTTTACATATGTCTGCATATGTCAGTTTTGAACCTGTATGTGAGGTACATAAGTCATTTTCCATGATCTCTGGCTCTCAGGTAGAACTAAAGCAGTGTCATTACCTGGTGGATCTGGCAGCAGAAACAGAAGCCCCTCTTGAACCACGCTATGCCACTAACAAAGAGGAGTGGAGCATTATTGCTGAAAAGCCTTTTCTAGACACTACCAGGCAAGTCTTTATGTGTGGAGTACCGACATTTTCGAAAACACATGGAAATTTATTAACATACAAGAGACTCTTATGGGTAGTCCATGGAGAGTTCTGCTGTAAAGAGGAGTCATTGAAAATTGTAGGGTGTGTGTTTATCCACTAGAGGGCCCTCTTATTCTTTTTAGAGATACTTGTGTACTTAGGACATCATTGTCAAGCGTTCATCATAAATTGTTGTGACACCTGAGGTCTGATCATCCTAAGAGAGATTATCATTGACCTAATTTAGCAGTAATTATCTCCGGGTGTCTTTATTGCCCAGTTCATAATGGCAAAATGAATGTAACGGATTCTAGTTCATTTTGTAGACTATCTTGTGCATATTATGTTATGTTCCGCTGTTCATGACCCTGGTGCTGTTCCCTTTTCGTATCTCTCCCACACAGGTCGTCCAGATTGCTCAGGGCCTTTTTTATCCCATTTCTGTCTGAGCAATACACCACCTACAGCAGATATGTCATCCTCAAACCGAGACGACCCAAACACACCAGGAAAAGAGCGCAAGCCTGACCTGCCGTTCCTGCTATTTTTCCTTCATCGCATCCCTCCATATGTCCTGCTGTGCTTCATCATTCGGTCCCAAGGTGTTCCTCCTAAACTTTTTGTGCACACGTGTGTGATTGTGTTTGTGAGTGAATGAATTAGTGTATTCCAGGGTTTGTTTGACCATCTTGGCTATCAAGCCATGCTGTATCAGCACAGAGCATGGATGCCTTACCCATCTTTCCCTCGTCTCTGCTTCATTCCATGCCCTCTGTTCCTTTATTCCTGCTTGGGCTTTTCTGAGAGGAAGATTTCTGTTTAGATGACCCTTTAAGGACTACAGTCCCTCATTTTTGACCTCATCCTTGATCTGGGACAATGAACTGTACATGAACTGAACATGAATGCAGACCCAAACCAGATCTCATGTGTCATCATCCATCCATCCATCTATCCAGAGCTAAACTTTTGTTCATTTGTCCTGTTTGAGCAATTGGTCCAGGCCAGGCTCAGCATCTCAGGATGAAAGTTGCACCAAAAACTCTCTCGGTTTTTCTCCAGTTCCGTCGTCTGTAAGCGTGGACATTGACCGTTAGGTCAGACTGCAGACCAGGACTATTGAGTGTTTACATTCCAAATCACGTTTGTCATCTTAATCATATCAGTGTTAACTGTGGTTGAGTCAAATAAAAGAAGGCTGTCTTAATGTGTGGCTGTGCCTTCTCAAAGAGGTTGTCTTAGAAAGCCGAGAAATGTCAGGGAATGGTTATTTCCAAGTCTAAAACAGTCATTGAAATATGTAAAATGTTAATTCAGTGACATTTCTCATTTTTCCTGCTCTGTTTTAAAATATAATTATTAAAAAAAATAAAAAACAGTTTAGCAAGTTAGCATATTTCTATTTATTTATGAAATGTTTTTCCTAGCTCTGCTGTTCTAAAAATGTCATATCTATTTTATTTAAAACTCTACTAAATCTAAAAATAAACATTTATTTTGAATACTAAATATGTAAAAAAGATTCGCTCTGCTGTAAAAAAAATACTAATATTTATTTACGTAAATGTTTTCTAAAAACATCACATTTCTATCTAATTTAAAATATGTAAATGCTGTTTTTCCTAGTTCTGCTCTGCTTTAAAAAAATAAATCAGTATTAATTAGTTTATTTAAAACAATAAACTAATTAGTTTAATTAATTAATTAGTTAATTAAATTAGTTTATTAAAAAATGTAAACATATCACACATTTATATATAATTTGAAATATGTAAATGCTGTTTTTCCTAGTTCTGCTGTGCTCTGAAAAGTAATCATAATAAATAACAATAATAATAATTATTATTATTACTATTGTTATAATAATTATTATTTTAAAAATCTAAGTATATTCATATTTCTTCTTCTTTTTTTTAAATCTAAAATATTTTCATAGCCCTGATCTAAAAATTAATGTTACTAATAAAAATGGAAAATTCACCCATTAAAAAATACAAATAAAATAATGAAATATTAAAAATTTCAGTTTTGCTGAATGAAGACATTTAGTTTATTTAAAAATGTTTTCCTAAAAAAATCACGTTTCTATATAATTTTAAATATGTAAATGCTGTTCTTCCTAGTTCTGCCCTACTCTAAAAAGTAATAATAATTATAATAATTAATTATTATTATTATTATTATTACTATTGTTGTTGTTGTTATTATTATTATTATTATTATTACTATTGTTAATATTGTTGTTAAATTTATTATTTAAAAAAATCTAAATATATTCATATTTCTTCTTTATATATATATATATATATATATATATATATATATATATATATATATATATATATATTTTCATAGTCCTGATCTAAAAATTTGTTACTGATAAAAAAAGAAAATTCACCCATTAAATAATAAAAATACAATTATGAAATATTTAAAATTTTCTTCGTTCAGCTTTGCTGTAAAAAAACCCCTATTAATATTTAGTTTATTTAAACATGTTTTTTAAAAATATCACATTTCAATATAATTTAAAATATATAAATACTGTTTTTCTTAGTTCCCTGCTCTAGAAAGTAATAATAATAATAAATTATTCTTATAACAATTATTATTATTATTATTATTATTATTTAAAAAAAATCTAAATATATTAATATTTCTTCATTTTTTATATAAAATGTTTTCATAGTCCTGATGTAATATCTAATAAAAAAGGAAAATTCACCCAATAAATAATAAAAATAAAATAATGAAATATTTATAATTATGTCTACAAATAATTTATTTAAAAAAAATCTAAAAATATCACATAAATTTAAATATGCAAATGCTGTTTTTCCTCCTGCTCAGCTCTAAAAAGTAATAATAAATAACAATAATAGTAGTAGTAATAATAATAATAATAATAATAATAATTATTATTATTGTTATTATTAGTCCTAATCTAAAAATTAATGTTACTAATAAAAGTAGAAGATTCACCCATTAAATAATAAAAATGAAAAATTATTTTGTCCTAGTTCAAAATGTTCTAAAATTGACATATTTCAAAATAATAATTTTAAATATGTAAGTGCTGTTTTTCCTGGTTCTGCTCTGCTCTAAAAGTAATAATTATTATTATTATTTTATCTTATTTTATTTTAAAACAACTATTTAATATAAAATGTTAATGTTAAATTAAAAAAATTGCTAATATAACATTGAAAATGTACCCATTCAATAATAATAATAATAATAAATATTTTGTCCCAATTCTGCTCTGTGGGAAAAAACAATACAAATATTTATTTTATAAAAGTTTATATATATATATATATGTATATAGTAAGACAAAAGATTCTAAAACAGTACAATTAAAAGATCCCTGACGTAAAAATAGAAATCCACTCTATCAAGTGATTTATAAAAATAAATATTCATCCAGTAATCTTCAGTAGGCTTGACGGACTTGAAAGGTCATGTCATAAAAATCTTTTGATCTAAAAGTACAAAAACCCTGACTTTCATATACAATTTCCTCTTTGTACTGTAATTGGGTAAAGGGACAAAGATCAGCATTACCTAACAACCTTCTAGTGTCAAGTCACATTTTAAAATTGTACAACTAAAATGTCATTAGAAACCACAATTAATAGATATGGTATTTATGATGTTTTTGAGTTAAGTGCTGCAGCTCTGATGTCCATAGAGCCTCAGATTTATCACTGAACAGCATCGCCCAGAAACACGCATCATTTCCCCTGTGTGTCATTGTTGGTTCTGTAAAAGAGAAAATAGGTACACTGTGCTAGATAGATTGTGGGTGTATGTAAACATGCTGAGGGCGATGAATGTGTGGCTCGTGGGATTATTAAGATGTCTACATTGACGACACGTTAAGCCCCACAACACTACAGGGAACTCTGATCCTTTTAAATCCCTCCATTGACGCTATATGCTATGACGCAGAAACCCCTCTGAAACATAGATGAGACATAGTTTTCCGGCCACTGTTCTTCGCAGTTTAAATGTGATTTACATTTAAGAGAAGCAACGATCCAGAACTTCAAATATTTACAAGTTTACTGTGGTGTAAGAAGGATGCAAAATTTTATGCTATTATACTAATCCCTGCATAAAAGTTAAACATTTTAAGGGTGTAAAAAGTATTTTGATGCATTGGCTTGACAATATTTGTTACATCGATTACAGTTATGAGAATATACAGTTGAGGTCAAAAGTTTACATACACCTTGCCAAATCTGCAAAATGTTTATTATTTTACCAAAATAAGAGGGATCATACAAAATGCATGTTTTTTTTTTAGTACTGACCTGAATAAGATATTTTACATAAAAGATGTTTACATATAGTCCACAAGAGAAAATAATAACTGAATTCATAAAAATGACCCATTTCAAAAGTTTACATACGCTTGATTCTTAATACTGTTTTTTTTTGTGTGTGTTTTTTTTGGTTAGTGATAGTTGTTCATGAGTCCCTTGTTTGTTCTGAACAGTTAAACTGCCTGCTGTTCTTCAGAAAAATCCTTCAGGTCCCACAAATTCGTTGTTTGTTTGTTTTTTCAGCATTTTTGTGTATTTGAACCCTTTCCAATCATTACTGAGTGATTTTTGAGATCCATTTTTTTCACACTGAGGACAACTGAGGGACTCCTATGCAACTATTACAGAAGGTTCAAACACTCATTGATGCTTTAGAAGGAAACATGATGCATTAAGAGCCAGGGGTGAAAACATTTGAACAGAATGAAGATGTCTACATTTTTCCAATTTTGCCTAAATATTACATTTTTTTCATTTAGTACTGCCCTTCAGAAGCTACAGAAGATAATTACATGTTCCCCAGAAAACAAAATAAGTTAAATTTACCCTGATCTTCATATTCAAAAAGTTTTCATCCTCTTGGCTCTTAATCCATCGTATTTCTTTCTGAAGCATCAGTGAGTGTTTGAACCTTTTGTAATAGTTGCACATGAGTCCCTTAGTTGTCCTCAGTGTGAAAAGATGAATCTCAAAACCAGAGTCATGGTTGGTAAGGATTCAAATACATAAACATGCTGAAAAACCAAAGAATTTGTGAGACCTGAAGGATTTTTATGAAGAACAGCAGGCAGTTTAAGGACAAACAAGGACAAACTCATGAACAACTATCACTAAACAAAAAAACACATCTGTGGATCATTCAGGTAAAAAAACAGTATTAAGCATCAAGCGTATGTAAACTTTCTCCAAGGTGTATTTAAACTTTTGACTTCAACTGTACAATGGTTCCTACCGTCATAAAAAACTCAGATTAAATACTTAAACAAATGGTTCACCCAAAAATAACAGTCTGCTGAAATTTCTTAACGCTTAGGCCATCCAAGTAGATGAGTTTGTTTCTTTGTCAGAACAGCTTTAGAGAAATTTAGAGAGACACTCAGCAGTGAGTGGGTGCCTTTAGAAACAAGATCCAAACAGCTGATAAAAGACATCACAGTAATCCACACGACTTTAGTTCATCATTTAATATCTTGTGAAGTAAAAAGCTGTATCTGTAAGAAACAAATCCATATTACATTTTACAACTTCTAACTATTGCTTCACGCTAAAATATGAGTCCTCTAAAATTGCTTTCGCCAGTGAAAAAGTCAGCTCGTCTGAATCAGGAGAGAAATATTCACAGAACAAGCACTGTTTACAAAAAAACATTATTATGGGTTATGGAGTCAAATTTTGGCCTAGTTTTTAAAAAAAAGTTAAAAACAGAAAATTTTTCCAGATTTTAAAATGAAGAAACATGCTCATCTACAGTTTAAATAGATTTATAAAAACTGAGTAAAATTTTGAGTAATATGAGTAATTAATATGGCAATTAATTTGACAATTTCATGTTTGAGGATAGTAGTTAGCATTTAATTTCTTTTTAAAATACAAAGCAATGTTATTACTCAGAGCACAAATCTGGATCAGACTGGCATTCAAATCTTGTCTATTCCACTCTTTACATGTCAAGTCCACATTTAGGTCAGTGATCCACCATCTGCAAAGCCTCAGATACGATGAAAGCAGGTAAGTGTATTGTCCTGACCATTTGCTTCTCCATCCTGGCAGGATCAGCCACCTGGCACTGTCTGTCGGCAAACGACAGGCCAAAACCAGGAATTACTTAGCCTTTTAAAACTATAAGCCTGTTTTTATGCTGTGTATTATATGTGGCTCTGCCCTTGGTCATAAACATGTTTTTTTGTGAAGCAGCTTCCTGCTACAGAGCATTGCTTGAAAATGTATCCTGTATCTAGGGCTCCAGATTGGTGTCAGTTTATGCTGATACTGATTTTCCACTTTTATTCAAACCTGCACAACAACAAAAGAAACTACGGGCTTGATCTCAAGTCAGCTTAATGGGGTGAGCTGGATCAATGCAATCATTGCCTATGTGAAGATGAACACTATCTTTGTAAAACGCAAACTAACAAAAGCAGGCCTAGTATGAATAATGGATGTCAGTGTGTTTTAATTGAACACAAATTAGCAACTGAATGCAGAACAGATGGTACAGGCACAAGCCCATTTAATCATACAAGACATTTTCTGTGCATATTAAATAATGATTTTCTCAGTTCTCATGACCCTATTTCTTCCTAAATAGGTTTGATTCTCTCTTTTTTTATCTTGTGTTATTGGTTTTACATTTGAATCAATTTGAATCAAGTTTCAAATTATGCATAAGGATTGTAATGCACATTCATAAAAGAGAGAACGTATTGTTTCAGTATCATTGATATACTGTTGTGGTTTCTGTTAATATTTTAAATTAGGTTATTTTTTCTTTTATTATTATTTTATTATATATTATTATAAGCACCAGACCAACTGCAGCAATGAGTAATTGGAGCCATTTTAAGATCATTTTAGTCAAAATGGCTTTTTATGAACAAAAAATAAATATAACCACTAGTAATATGATTTAATGGCTTATTACTTTTGACCAATAGGTGGTGCTGTTATCAAATCGATGTGGTGTGTTCTGTGTGAGGTGACAATGGCACACACAAAGTTTGGTGTCAATATGTAAAAGCTTTGCAGAGATACAGCCTCAGACATAGTCTGTAGTCCTCAAATTTTTTGCGGTGCTATACAAAAGCAGTTTTGTCTATTGACACAAAATCCATAAGTTTTTGTCAGCACAGTCTAAAGATGATCTGATTCAATTTAGGTAAAAATCAGACCAATAGTCTAGGAGGAGTTTGAAAAAGTAGTTTTTCAACGTAAATCAAAATGGCAGACATGAAGTTTGGCTAACTATGGCAAAATTGGTATCTATGTTGTCAGCATTACCCAAGAAATATATAGAGATCAGTTTGATTACAATAGGCTAATATGCTTAAAAGTTCTGAAAAGTGTTTTTAAAAATGTCATTATTAATTGTTAATAATTGATTTGGCACTCTTGACCAATAGGTGACGCTGTTACCAAACTGGTGTGGCATGGTCAGTGTGAGATGACAATGGCACACACAAAGTTTGGTGTCAATATGTCAAAGTTTTGCAGAGATACAGCCTCATATGCAGTTTGGCATAATTCCAGCAAATTTGTTTGCATTAAACGATAACGTTTTGTATATCAACACAAAACCATTACTTTCTGTCAGTAAGAAGATAATCAGAGTTTGAAAAAGTAGTTTTGAACTATTATAAACTATTATAATTAGCAAAAAAACTTCACCTTGCCATTTGTAAGTTTTAGTGTTCATTTGAGCCAAGGATTCAGAAGAAAAAATATTTTTCCTTCTATGGTTCAAAAGTTATTTGCATAAACATGAGTGAAACTTTGTGGTGGCACTAGAGAGTTTGAGTTAGAGACTCTAAACTTGCTATGGCTATTGTTGAGACTGTCTTTTATCCGTGTGCCTAATTCATAACTTTCCTGCAAGAGTCTTTGATTCCCGAGCCTGGGACAAAAGGCCCACATTGGCTATAGTGATTGGTGATAGAATTTGTCTCCATATAAGTAAATGCTTTTAATATTCACAAATAACCAATTTAGCAAATGGCGCATCAATCATAACCTCTTATCTAAGTATTTCATAACGTCTTAAGTATTTTCAGCGTTTTCCATTCATTAACTGGACTGTGGCAGCCCACCAGAGTTTCATGATAAACCAAAAATATCATTAAACATTTTATTATACCATAAAAATTCTTTAACGTTTTGTTTTGCGCCATTGATTTGGCAAAGTATCTATTACGAACTATAACTAAAAGTAATATGGCTTAATCCCCTTATCAAGTCTGTTTGTGCTCCGCGTTGTAAAGCAAAGCTCACACTTTGTTCACGCAATCAGCTCATGATGCAGTCTTTTCACATCCTTAGAATGGCTCAGTTCACAATGAATGCAGTAAACTCCATTTCTGCATGTGCATGTTACACTTTTTTACAGTGTTATGTGTCTCTGTGTGACATTTGTGTCTGAGTCCCTAGGTGGCGTTGAGGGGGAGTCCCTATTCCTCGAGAGTTGCGTGACGTCATCAGGGATTCCAGATAAATAGGCTGCGAGGCGACAATGGCGTGGCTCTCTCTTTCGGCTCTATTGTTCTCGAGGGCGCCTTTTTCCCTTCGCCTCTTTGGGGGCTATGTTTTGTTTTATGTTTGGGTTTAATTTGTAACTTTGTTATTTAAGATGTAATCCTTTGTTTCGTTATCAGTAGCGGGTAGCGTATTTGTTTGTTAGCGCACGTTTTGTGTTTAGTTAGTAAGATCTGAGCGAGGGAAGCAGCTGTCCGGAAGATTCACCTGTTTTATTTTCTATGCGGGAGTCAGGTAAGAACTTTACTCCGAGAACAGGTGGAGTCAGGCGTTCTGTTCCTTAGTGCTACTACCCGTTAACTGATATTATTTCTTTTGTTGATTTGCTTGATTTAGCTTGGTAAACATCCTTTTTGAATTCTTGTTTGTTATTTGAATGTTTGATTGGATTTTTGTTCATTTAAGAATAAATGGAGGCGTCTCGAAATTCACACCAGACGTTGTGACTCTTTTATATGTTCGGCCTGTGTCATTTTTGTAATGATATAATTTAACGAGCTTTAAAATGGCTATAGGCCGTAACATATTTGGGGGCTCGTCCGGGATTGATTTTGGTGTGACTTTGTGTGATCTTTTTGATCTGTTCACACTTTAATTCGTTTCTTAGTAAACTTTGAGTCACATTCGATTGGTGTGAATTTTTGCTCATAGTTTCCTTTTCGTTGTAACTTTAGATGTCTATCATGTTTGATTTAACGGATTTTATTGCGAAACCGACGCAAGCGGAATTGTTCCAAATTAACCGGGTTGATCTTATGAAAATTGCTTCCCATTATAAGGTTAGTTTTCGTAATACGTTATCTAAACGTGAATTGCAGGTTTTGCTTGTTAATTCGTTGCATAAGCAAGGTATCTTCGGTGATGAGGAAAAATTGGAGGACTTTCCTGAACTAGGTGAGGGTAGTTCAGAAGATCTTGCTTTGCAAGTTAGGAAATTAGAGTTACAAGCTAAAGAGCATGATAGAGCGTTGTTAAAAGAACGAGAAGAATGGGAGCGTGAGAAAGAGAGACAGAGAGAGCGTGAGAAACATGAGCTTGAACTAAAAAAGCTTGAGATGGAACAAGCTTGCCGCCTCAAAGAAATCGAATTGAGAGCTCGTGAAAGGGGTGTAACGGATGCTTCTGATTTCGACGTGAGTCGTAATATACGTATGGTTCCTCCTTTTCGAGAACAAGAGGTAGATAAATTCTTTGCTCTTTTTGAACGTGTTGCTAGCAATCTTAAATGGCCGAAAACATTTTGGCCCATGTTGTTGCAGTGTGTTCTTGTGGGGAAAGCCCAGGAAGCTTATTCTTCTTTGTCAGTGGAAGAGTCTCTTGATTATGAACAAGTAAAAGCTGCCGTTCTTAGAATTTATGAACTGGTTCCTGAGGCCTACCGCCAAAAATTTCGTAATTATCGAAAAACTGATGATGAGACCTACGTTGAATTCGTTCGCGAGAAGGAATCAATGTTTGATCGGTGGTGTGCTTCTTTAAAAGTAAAAACTTATGAAGAGCTCCGTGAACTAATTCTTTTAGAAGAATTTAAAAACTGCTTACCAGAACGCGTTGCAACCTATCTAAATGAGCAAAAGGTTCTCAAATGTTCTGCTGCTGCTGCTCTAGCTGATGAATATGTTCTGACACATAAGAACGTGTTTAATATTGCGCAGAAATCTTCATCTGCTAGTAGTAGTCGTCGGTTCTCAAAACGTCACTTTGAGCGCACTTTGTCCGCGGATAAAGTGGATAGTTCTAAGCCTGTGTCCTCACCTGTTTGTTTCTATTGTAAGAAACATGGACATCTTATTGCAGAGTGCAATGCACTCAAAAAGAAAAATAGTGTCCCTAAACCAGTAGGTTTATTGATGACGTCCTCGCCACAGGTAGAAGGATTAGAGTTGTTAGCTTCGCAAGCTGACGTGTGTGAAGAACAGGGGTATGTGCCGTTTATAATGAACGGATTTGTATCTTTGGCTGGTAATTCGAATTCGCGAAAATCAGTCAGGATACTTCGTGACACAGGAGCTGCGCAGAGTTTTATTCTGGAAGGAATATTACCGCTGTCTGAGGATAGCTCTATTGGTTCAAGTGTCTTAGTACAGGGATTTGAGATGGGCTTCGTGAATGTGCCTTTGCACGAAATTGAAATTGAGTCCTCCCTTATTAGCGGCCGCGTTGTTGTTGGAGTGCGACCGTGTCTTCCCGTTCGAGATGTCACTTTTATTTTAGGGAATGACTTAGCGGGAGGAAAAGTTTTTGCTAGCCCTGAGGTAACTAACGTTCCTCTTCCCTGCGTTACTCCTGATGAATTAGCTCAGAAATACCCGGAGGTATTTCCTTCGTGCGCTGTTACTCGCGCTATGTCACAGAGACTGAAAGATAAAAGCTTTCGTAAGCCGGAAGATGAGTGGAAATTTGATTTGAATGATACGTTCCTTTCTAATTCAGATTCTGGGGAAGTGACGTGTTCAAACTCTATTGATGGTTTGGACATCGCCGTCAAGAATCAAGATGAACATTTTATGGTGCTTAATAAACTGTCTCTGTCACGCGAACAGCTTATTGCTGAACAGAGGAAAGATGAGAAAATGTCGTCCCTCTTCGAAACTGTTGTTCCTGTTGAGCAACTCGAATGTGTATCACAAGGATACTTTGTTGAAGATGGTGTGTTGATGAGGAAGTGGAGACCATCAAATTCATCTGCTGCTGATGAATGGCAAATTATTAAGCAGGTAGTAGTTCCCTCCTCATATCGTTTTGAAATCCTGAGACTTGCACATGACGGTTTGTTTGCCGGTCATTTAGGAGTAAACAAAACATACGATCGTGTGCTCCGACATTTTTTTTGGCCGGGCTTAAAAAGCGATGTAGCAAATTACTGCCGAAGCTGTCATGTATGTCAAAAAATTGGAAAACCGAACCAAACTATTCCACCTGCTCCGTTATATCCAATTCCAGCTATTGGTGAACCATTTGAGCGTGTGATGATTGACTGTGTCGGTCCCTTGCCTCGTACGAAGTCCGGAAATCAGTATTTACTAACAATAATGTGTACATCTACACGTTTTCCGGAGGCAATTCCTTTGCGGAAAATTACTGCACCAGTGATCGTGAAATCACTTATCAAGTTCTTCTCATTGTTTGGCCTTCCGCGTACTATCCAGTCAGATCAAGGTACGAATTTTATGTCACGTGTTTTTAAGCAGACTCTGGATCAGTTGCATATCCAACATAGTACTTCTAGTTGCTATCATCCAGAAAGTCAAGGAACCTTGGAGAGGTTCCACCAGACTTTAAAATCAATGCTTCGTGCATTTTGTCTGGAATTCCAGAAAGACTGGGATGAAGGAGTACCTATGGTCATGTTTGCAGTGAGGGAGGTAGTACAGGAGTCTTTGGGCTTTAGCCCAGCCGAGCTGGTGTTTGGACACACTGTTCGTGGCCCACTGAAAATGATCAAAGATCACTGGTCTAGCGAACTGAGTTCAAGCAATGTCCTTGACTATGTTTCCGAGTTTCGTTTGAAATTGCACCGTGCATGTGAGTTGGCCAAAGAGAACTTGAAGGTGTCGCAACAACGAATGAAAAAACGTTTTGATCGTGGTGCTAAACTTCGTACTTTTTCTCCTGGTGATAAAGTGTTAGTGCTGTTGCCAGTACCTGGATCTACACTACAGGCTCGTTATTACGGTCCTTATCAGGTGAAAGAGAAGGTGAGTGAGCTTGACTATGTGTTATTGACAGCAGATAGAAAGAAAAAAACTCGTCTGTGTCATATTAACATGCTTAAGCCGTACTTTGAGAGGCAACCGGATTCGTCTGGAAAAAAGTCGGCTGTGTTAATTGTCTCACCTACAGATTCCTTGGTGATCACAAAGCAGGAGCTGTCCAGTGCTGAACCTTCGACCTGTCCATTGTCCCCTGTTGTTTCTGATAGTGCCGCTGTTTTGACTACACTAGAGGAGGATGATGTTGATTTTCCCTCTACAGAGTTGGTGGCAGGAAGGTTGAAAAATTCGGAGATAATTCATGATCTTGATTCGTTTCTTTCCCATTTGACTGTTACCGAACGCGCTGATGTGATAAATGTCATTCAGACTTATGGTAACCTATTTTCTGATGTTCCTTCTCGTACTTCACTGGTCGAACATGATATCGATGTTGGCGACTCATTGCCTATAAAACAACATGCATATAGGGTGAGTCCCGAAAAGCGTGCTCAGCTGCAAAAAGAGGTAACCTTTATGCTTGAAAATAACATCGCTGAGCCCAGCTTTAGCTCCTGGAGCTCACCCTGTTTGCTGGTAAAAAAATCTGATGGCACATTTCGTTTTTGTACCGATTTTAGACGCGTTAATGCCATTACGAAATCAGACAGTTATCCTTTGCCTCGCATGGAAGACTGCGTGGATCGTGTCGGAAACGCTGCTTTCGTAACAAAAATAGACCTGCTCAAAGGTTATTGGCAGGTGCCTTTGACGGAACGCGCAAAAGAGATCTCTGCATTCGTTACACCTGACCGTTTCCTTAATTATACAGTAATGGCTTTTGGTTTACGAAACGCTCCAGCCACATTTCAGAGGTTGGTAAACTGTGTTATCGAAGGCATGCATAATGTGGAGGCGTATTTGGATGACCTAGTTGTTTATAGTGCGTCCTGGTCGGAACACATTGAACAGCTTGATACCCTGTTTAATCGTTTGTCTCTTGCTAATCTTACGGTCAACTTGGCGAAATGTGATTTTGGACGAGCTACGGTGACATATTTGGGAAAGATTGTCGGGGGCGGGCAAGTTCGGCCTGTTGAGTCTAAGGTGGAGGCTATCACCCATTTCCCTGTGCCTACTACTCGCCGTGAATTGCGTCGATTCCTTGGAATGGTTGGGTACTACAGAAATTTCTGTAAAAATTTTTCTGTTGTTGCCTCTCCTTTAACTGATCTCCTTAGCCCTAAGGTACCATTTAAGTGGACAGAATCGTGTCAAACGAGTTTCGAAAAGATTAAAGCGCTTTTGACTAATTATCCAATTCTTTCTGCTCCTGATTTTCGCCTTCCGTTTTTGCTTTCTGTTGATGCAAGTGACACTGGTGCAGGAGCTGTGCTCCTTCAATGTGATCAAATTGGTGTCGAGCATCCCGTTTGCTATTTCTCTCGGAAATTTAATAAACATCAGCAACGCTACTCCACGATTGAGAAAGAGGCACTCGCACTTGTCCTTGCTCTCCAACATTTTGATGTCTACGTGGGTTCTGTCACGTATCCGTTGATCGTTTACACAGACCATAACCCTTTAGTTTTTTTGAATCGAATGAAAAACAACAACCAACGTTTAATGCGTTGGAGTCTGTTTTTACAGACATTCGAATTGGATATTCGGCACATTCGGGGTAAAGATAATGTCATTGCTGACGCTTTATCGCGTGTCTAATAAGAATAAATTGTTGTTGAAAAATTCAGGTAAGACCATTTGTATTCCTACAATTTATTCACTTAAGGGTGAGGGTGTTATGTGTCTCTGTGTGACATTTGTGTCTGAGTCCCTAGGTGGCGTTGAGGGGGAGTCCCTATTCCTCGAGAGTTGCGTGACGTCATCAGGGATTCCAGATAAATAGGCTGCGAGGCGACAATGGCGTGGCTCTCTCTTTCGGCTCTATTGTTCTCGAGGGCGCCTTTTTCCCTTCGCCTCTTTGGGGGCTATGTTTTGTTTTATGTTTGGGTTTAATTTGTAACTTTGTTATTTAAGATGTAATCCTTTGTTTCGTTATCAGTAGCGGGTAGCGTATTTGTTTGTTAGCGCACGTTTTGTGTTTAGTTAGTAAGATCTGAGCGAGGGAAGCAGCTGTCCGGAAGATTCACCTGTTTTATTTTCTATGCGGGAGTCAGGTAAGAACTTTACTCCGAGAACAGGTGGAGTCAGGCGTTCTGTTCCTTAGTGCTACTACCCGTTAACTGATATTATTTCTTTTGTTGATTTGCTTGATTTAGCTTGGTAAACATCCTTTTTGAATTCTTGTTTGTTATTTGAATGTTTGATTGGATTTTTGTTCATTTAAGAATAAATGGAGGCGTCTCGAAATTCACACCAGACGTTGTGACTCTTTTATATGTTCGGCCTGTGTCATTTTTGTAATGATATAATTTAACGAGCTTTAAAATGGCTATAGGCCGTAACAACAGTCGCATAATTTTCAACATTTTGATGGGCAGATGATTACAGTATTTCACTAGTTATAAAATGAGATGCGTTTGTAAACCTGCTTTCACAGACATTATCCACCAAAAATAAAAGCTAAGGGGTTTATCTCTTTGTCACGGCATGCAAAGGAGGACTCATTAGCAAATGTGAAAAGTGACAGTTTATTGACAATAATCCAAAAATACAAGAAAGGCACCTCCTGGCGCTCCCAGACGAACCTACCCATTGATTGTAATCATCAATACGAGGAAGTGATTCAGAATGTCCCTAGCAGGAACCCAACTTCTCTCCTCCGGACCATAACCTTCCCAGTCCACCAAGTACTGAAATCTGCGTCCCCTCCGCCTAGAGTCCAGGATACGGTTGACCGAATAAGTAGGTTCCCCATCTACGAGGCGTGGCGGTTTAATGGGTGAATGAAAAACTGGTTTCAATTTGGAGACATGGAAAACGGGATGAATTCTCCTGTGTGCTGGAAGAAGGTAGAGGTGGACTGCCACTGGGCTAAGGATCTTAGTGACAGTAAATGGGCCAATGACTTTAGGAGCTAGTTTGTTACAAACGGAGTGGAGTGGAATATTCCTGGAAGAAAGCCACACTTTTTGACCAACGACGTAGACGGGAGACTTTGACCGGTGGCGATCGGCAGGAGCCTTGGTGTGCGCTCCCACCTGGAGAAGAGTCTCTCGGGCTCAAAAACGAGAGCGATGAACAAAATCGAGAACAAAATCGAGATCGATGTGGGACCAGGGTCTCGAAAGGACCGACAGCGGCTGAAGTAACCCCTCTAGGGGTTGATTGGAAGTCTTACCACGAGCACAAACAGAGCAGGCCAAAACAAGATCTCGGATGTCACGAGCCATGGAACGCCACCAGAATTGCTGTCTAATGAGAAACCTAGTGCGATTAACTCCTAGATGACAAGCCACGTTAGAACAATGACCCCATCAAATAACGTTGGACTGTAAACCAAAAAAAAGTTAGACAGGTTCACCGGCTCATTCTGCAACAAAGAACAAGACACAGACGGACAGGCAGACAAAAGACAGGAAGCATAACAAGTGTCACTCCACATAGAGATGGAGTTATGACCCCACTCCACCCTAGGATTGTGGTGAACCAGCCAGGGATGACCAAGGACAATGGGAACAAGAGGGGACGCTGTGAGCAGAAACGTAAGTTCCTCCGTGTGATTCCCAGAAGTGATCAGGGTGATAGGGCCAATAGTGTGAGTTATGCTGGGAAGTGTCTGTCCATTAAGAGCATTAACGGAGATCTTATGGTTGAGAGGCATTATAGGAATCTAAAGGTGTTGAGCAAGGTACAGGTCCATAAAATTACCTTCAGCTCCGGAGTCCAGCAGAGCCTGGCAGTTGTGGACTCTGGCTGCCCACTGCAGGTTTACCGGGAGGAGAGAAGTAGACAAGGATTCTTCCAGAGACAGCCCACCCGACAGTAACCTCCGTACTACTGTCGGGCCTGACCTTTTACTGGGCAGTCAATCAGAAAGTGACCCGCTGTCCCACAATACAGGCAGAGTCCCTTGGACTTCCTCCAGTCCCTCTCCTCCCGGGAAAGCCGAGCTCTACCCACCTGCATGGGTTCGTAATCAGATGTTGGACTGACCGTATTGCTGGAAATGTTGACAACGTGCCCCAGGAATTCCGATACAGGGGTCTGGTAGACTAGCTGGTCACGTCACTGTAGGCGTAAATCAACCCGAAGAGCCAAGGTGATTAGTCCATCGAGATCTGTGGGTAACTCCAGTGTGAAAATCTCCCTTTGAATACGGTCAGCCAAATCATGCAGGAACACAGACGGCAGGGTGGTGTAGTGGGCGATCTCAGCTCTTGCAGTTGGTTGGTGAGCTCGGACACCTGCACTACCAGGGCTTGCATGGCTCGTCCCGTAGCCAACATCTGTTCCTCCTGACGATCCATACGAGCGTTGTTAGAGGATAAAATATCCTGTAGTGCCGATGCATTCGCTGAATCCATACTTGGTCAGATTGTTCTGTTACGGCATGCAAAGGAGGACTCAGTAGCAAATGTGAAAAGTGACAGTTTATTGATAACAATACAAAAATACAAGAAAGGTGCAGGTAACATGAAAATAGTGCAGCAAAGAGTTAATCCTGGTAGCGCAGGGACGCAGATGGGCAGCCGTGTCCCTTCCGCGAGACTAGCAACCATCCAGCAGGAACCGAAACCGGGAATCCACGGGAGGCGAAAATCAGGAAAAGAGAACCAAACAAACAACCAGGAACACAACGAAAACACCAACGATCTGACAACACACAGGCATTAAAGGTGCCATAGAATGCATTGAGAGAATATTTAAAATTGTTCTCTGATATCTACATAGATAGTATTTGGCATAGGAAAGGGCAAAAAATCTCCAGAAATGGTTTTACAGGTCCGTTTACAACCCTAGAATTTGCCCCTGGATGAAATGCTGTTATTTGGAAGCCTCATGAATATTAATGAGCTCTGCTCTGATTGGATGTTTCACAGACCGGCTCAACTCTATAGCTCGCACATGGATGAAAATATATATTTAATTAGGAGCTCTAGCCGCTTTTAATATGCGGTTTGTTGAATCTGCCGTTTTGAATCGCCGACATTTTAGTCTCATTTGTGATCGCATGTGCTCTGTGTAAAGTTACAATGCAGATCCTGAAAAAAACAGCTAAAACCAGCCTAGGCTGGTTGGCCGGTTTTAGCTGGTCAACCAGCCTGGTTTTAGCCTGGTCGGCAGGCTGGTTTTAGAGGGGTTTTGGCCTTTTTTCCAGCCTGGCCAGGCTGGTCAGGCTGGTCTTAGCTGGTCAGGCTGGAAAACCACCAGCTAAAACCAGCCTGACCAGCCTGGCCAGGCTGGGAGACCAGCTAAAACCAGCTACTTCCAGCTTAAACCAGCTAATACCAGCCAACCAGCCTAGGCTGGTTTTAGCTGTTTTTTTCAGCAGGGGAAGGACTGCTTCTTACCACGATAGTTGAGCTGCTCATTTCTCAAGATCTGTAAATCATCAACCATCATCAGCACGTTTATTTCTCCATCATTCACCATCATCAGCACAGTCATCTCTCTGTTTATGTGGTAAGTGAAATCCTTTGTATTGCAATGTAACAGGCTAGCGCTAGCATTAAGCTAACCGTGTCCCTTCTGTGGCTTGCCTTGTGTTACTGATGTGCTGACGTTATCGATGATTGGGCGATGCAAATGTTGGGGGCGTAAGTTAACTATTAACGATCCCCAAGTCTGTTTCGTAACAGTCGGGTATATGTTGGAATTGACCTATTTTTCGGTGGTCTTTTGCAAATACTAGATTTATATAAGAAGGAGGAAACAATGGTGTTTGAGACTCATGGTATGTCATGTCCATGTACTAAACTGTTATTATTTAACTACTCCAAGGTAAATTTAGTTTTCCATTCTATGGCACCTTTAAATAGCAGAGCTAACGAGCCACAGCTGAAGCTGATCAGCTCGTCAGCGACATATATTATTAGCTGTATTTTTGTTATTATATTCTAATTGTTTGGCTTCCTAAAACACTACTGTAAATGTAATTTAGACTGAGACACTTATATGAACTAAAAAGAGGAGTTCCCTTTAAATTTCAGGTCCAATTCAGCTCTTCTTTTTTATTATTAATAATTTTTAAATGTGTATGCTGAACCTGCATTGGAGCCACCAGATGAATTTAGCTTTAAAATGTACAAAATCCAGGGGACCCCCCTACAGGGACCTCACAAAAAGCTGTAGGAAACTCTGATTTTATAGGAACTACTCTTTTATTTTGCTTTTAGTAAACAAATTGTGTATATCTTGGGACTATATACAAGCATATTTGGCTAAACAGATCTCCATGATGATTGGAAAAGTAAATGTCAGACCACATACTTCACAAGAAATCTATTTCCTCACAATAATGGACAACAATTCATAATAGCTTATACCTAGAATACTACCTCCGTGTCCTCTGCCAACCGAGCAGTGTTTTTGACAGCCTTTATTTATTTATTTTTTACCACATTGGATCTTAGGGGGGCTTTAGTCCCTGAACCTAGAGTTTTTTGTTTTGCCTCAAAATAATGGGCTTAACACTTATTCAACAATAATTAAAAAAACATTTCACTTAACATATATTGAAAGTAATTAAAAGTTATACATAATAACCTCAAGTGTTTTTTCTATTCCATTTACCATGACCTCTTGGATCAGGTGTTGAAAACAGTTGATTTAATAACATTCAATTAAACGAAAAGTCTTTTGTCTCAATATTAGATTAATTTTATAATGATTAATTGTTAAATAATAACCTCCTATTTTTTCCCACCAAATTATCTGAATGAAAATGATTTGTGTTTGTGAATGAAGTGACCACAGTCACTGTGCTGGGCTGGGGTGCGCGCATCTCGAGCTCGCGCGCTGTTTTTAGTTTGCTGGGCTGGTCTCGTGCACGGGCTCGTGCACAGTCTCCAGGCAGCGGTGAGAAACCCCGTAGCAGGAACTGGCTAAGCAGCCTTTAGCATCCAAGATGGCGGGAGCAGACAGCGACGACTCTCTTTACCCTATTGCCGTACTAATTGACGAATTAAGGAATGAAGATGTTCAGGTAAACAAAATACGTAGTTTAACAACAATATCTAGTTTGAGAAATAGACGCGAACGCGTAGGCTTGGATTGACAGCAGTAAACAGTTAGCTACCAGCAACCGGTAATATGGGCCTGTCCTAGTTTAGCCAAGCGGTTAGCAACGAGAAGATAATTCAGCGATCAAGACATTACAGGAATATATATCAATTTCAAAGACAGATAAAGCCACCAGCAAGCCATTTAGTACACCTACATGTATTATAGGGTGTGTGTAAAATGATTTCGTTTCGAGTGTAAATGACGCAGAGAAGTTTGTGTGTTTGCTAACACGGCTAGTTATGTGATTTAACTGGTATGTCATTGACTCGCCCACTTAATCAGAGAATCACAACATTTCATTACAAGACATTTTAAAACACTTAAGTATAAATGTTGAGTAGTTTGCACTATAACTACACATTGATATAGTTTGTCATTTCAGTGAAAAGCGAATCAAGCAACCGTAAGCGATAAGAAGATAATTCAGCGACACTTCAGATTTATTAGTTAACTTAATTCGTATTTACAGCATTTAATATCTGTTCCATATATGTTTACAAATGTAAAACACACCAGTTACTGATTATTAGCAACTGTCACCAAAAGGTGAGCTCATTTTCCTCTTATTATTAATATTCAGGACTTATAATTAGAGGACTCAAATAAATGTTTTAGTTTTTTCGGTCTCAATGGATAGGTTAAGATGTCATTATTCCTTTAGTCTGCCATCTGTCAAGCCATCATTTAGAGTTCATAAGTTGTAAACAATAACCTAGTAGTCTGTTTGGTCCCTTAGCAAGTCAGATGTTTAAATACCAAGACTCTGTTCTTTACTTACTTTTTTGCCTTTTTCATGTAGTTACGATTGAACAGCATTAAGAAACTGTCCACCATCGCCTTAGCTCTAGGCGTTGAAAGAACACGCACTGAACTTCTGCCTTTCCTCACAGGTAAGGAACTGCTATTTTTTCCAATCTATGATTGCAACAGATTTATTTTAGTTGTAGTAAACTCTTCTCATGCATATCTTTTTGTGACTGATCAGATACCATCTATGATGAGGATGAAGTTCTGCTTGCTCTTGCTGAACAACTGGGGAACTTCACCATGCTGGTTGGAGGCCCTGAATATGTGCACTGTCTCCTTGTAAGTTATTTGACTTAATTTCATGCTGAAATAGACTAAATGAGAGAATTCTCAATTGTTTGCTTGTACTTGCTGACTTGTGTATTGTTTTTTGTAGCCCCCTTTGGAGAGTTTGGCTACAGTTGAAGAAACAGTGGTGCGAGACAAGGCAGTGGAGTCGCTGCGGAAGATCTCCCATGAACACTCTCCAGTGGACCTGGAAGTGCACTTTGAGCCACTGGTGAAGCGTTTGGCCAGCGGAGACTGGTTCACATCGCGTACCTCTGCCTGCGGACTTTTCAGTGTCTGCTACCCACGAGTTTCCAGTACAGTCAAAGCTGAGATTCGCCAGTAAGTTTTCTTTTTTCTATAATGCTGCATTTTCATTTTGGAAACGTTGATGCATTTAATACAGGGTTGTTCACACTTATTTTACACTCAGTTTTAAAAAAAAATCACTATGATTTCAAAATTATGTCTTTTTTTATGGAATATATTGCAATGTCTATATAAATTACTCTTTGGCTTATCTGTGCACATAATTTTTTTGTAGATTCTTGTGCCTTTGTAATTCTGCCAAATACATAAATTATGTTTTAAAGATGAATGTAATACAATAATTTGACTAAAATCAGCATAAATTAAGTCAATGAAAGAAATGGCTTTTAAATAATAATATTGAAACTATTGTAATATATGTGACCCTGAACCACAAAACCAGTCATAAGGTTAAATTTTACAAAACTGAGATGTATACATCATATGAAAGCTCAATAAATAAGCTTTCTATTGATGTATAGTTTGTTAGGATAGGACAATATTTGGCCAAGATACATCTATTTGAAAATCTGGAATCTAAGGGTGCAAAAAATCAAAATACTGAGAAAATCACCTTTAAAGTTGTCCAAAGTAAGTTCTTAACAATGCATATTACTAATCAAAAATTACATTTTGATAGGTTTACAGTAGGAATTTTACAAATAATCTTAATGTAACATGATCTTTACTTAATTTCCTAATGATTTTTGACATAAAAGAAAAATCAGTAATTTTGACCCATACAATGTATTTTATTTTTGGCTATTGCTACAAATATACCCCAGCGACTTAAGACTGGTTTTGTGGTCCAGGGTCACATATGTGACCCTGGACCACAAAACCAGTCTTAAGTAGCACGGGTATATTTGTAGCAATAGCCAACAATAAAGATGTCCATTGTATGGGTCAAAATTATCGATTTTTCTTTTATGCCAAAAGTAAAGATCATGTTCTATGGAGATATTTTGTACATTTCATACCATAAATGTATGAAAACTTAATTTATTGATTAGTAATATGCATTGCTAAGAACTTTATTTGGACAACTTTAAAGATGATTTTCTCAATATTAGAATTTTTTGCATGCTCAAATTCCCTTATGACTTATGGTTTTGTGATCCAGGGACAAATATGGTGCTAGAATCTCCTTAAAACTTAATGGCCCTAAAAACTTATTTAGGGCCATTAAGATTTTTTTATTGGTAATTCCCACATAAGTGATTCTCATGGGTGTCTCATTACTGTTAATTCTTGCAAGTACATAAATGTATTACAGTAAAAAGATTAATGTAATTAAATCTGAAGTATTGATGTTTGATTATTTTCCTTTTTCACAATGGAAAAAAAGGTTCTAAAACAAGCATAATTTAGATTTTGGGGTAAAACATGATCCGGACATGTTTTTAACACATTTTGTAATATTCACACCAGTGTATATGCATATTAAATGCATTCCCACTTTGCACATCCCTTCTTTCTTTTGCTGTGGCATATTTTTTGTATTAACAGTTTCAGCAGCTGTAGGGTTCCAGCTGGTTTATATCTTATTGAGTTTAATACGGAATCTATAGCACATTGTGACGTCAGACACATTTTTGTCCTGGTGTGAATAGGTCCATAGAAGCGTATTGCTTAAATGTATTGTTTATTGTGGTAATTATTCACTCTGGGTGTGAGTAGCCTTTTAGACTGAGCTTAATTAGTTACAGCTTGTTAAAATCACCATAGTGGAAAGGAAAATCAATACCTCATCGTCCTTATTTTCTGTTTCATTGGAAACATGTTAACACATGCATCATCTCTCCTCAGGCACTTCCGTACCCTGTGTTCTGATGATACTCCCATGGTGCGGCGTGCAGCCGCCTCCAAGCTGGGTGAATTTGCCAAAGTGTTAGAGCTGGAGTATGTCAAGAGTGACATCATTTCTCTCTTCACTGCATTGGCATCTGACGAACAGGTCTGGTTTCAGTAATACTCACTAAAATATACACACTCTAATTCCGTCATTACTCAAACCACAGCTAAATTCTCCGAGCACATGTTGCATGACAAGACCATTGGAGGCTTGAAAGGTTTTCATTGTGTTTATGTAACACGGTGCTGGAGCAGAATTGTATGTTAAATATCAAAGTGTTTTCTTCTGACATCTGAATGCAAACATTTACATCACTGTAGGACTCTGTTCGTCTCCTGGCTGTGGAGGCTGGCGTCAGTATTGCCACTCTGTTGCCTCAAGAGGATCTGGAAGCTCTGGTTATGCCCACTCTGCGCCAGGCAGCAGAGGACAAGTCCTGGAGGGTTCGCTACATGGTTGCAGACAAATTCTCTGATGTAAGCCAAAAGCAAATCATGTGTGATGTTAATTATACGTAATTGAATTTTATTGAAAAATCCTAGTGTTTATCACAGAATTCCATTACTGTTCAAGTTAGGGCTTGGTAGGATTTTTAAAAGTATCAAAGGCTGCATTTGTTTAAAAACAGTAATATTGTTGAATATTTCAATTGAAAATAACTGCTTTCCATTTTAACATTTTATAAAATGGAATTTATTCTTGTGGCAAAACTGAATTTTCAGCAGCCATTATTCCAGTCTTCAGCATCACATAATTTGGTGCTTTTTATCACAGCTGAAAATGGTTGTCCTTTTTAATATCTTCGTTATAACAAACCAGTCTTGAACTACACTGCAGTCTGTTGAAGCGACTGGCTGCTACTTTGTGTGTGCCACACAACGGACCAGGGTCAGAAATTAACTTTTTTTTTTTTTACATTTGTAAGGGCAATTTTTATAATCACCTTATAATAAAAAAACATATATATACATTTATCCAATTACTTTAATATTTGAAACTGTTGTCAATTACCATATACCGGTACTCTAAAATTGTATCTAAATGAAAAAACGAGCTCATAGGGTTGCAATATTATAACAAAAATCATTATTGTATATTATTGCTTTTTTTGCTGTAATTATTATTAATATCGATATAGAAAACAATATAAACTGTAATATAAACTACATTTAGCGAATCTGAATGTAATTCTGCGAATTGACACTTTCATTTTCACATTTCATTTTAATCGCAACAGCCGTAATATGTTGTTTACTTGTGCAGGGAGAATTTTTGCGTCTTTGTCTTGAATTTATGGGGCTTTTTTGTTCATTTTAGTGGCATATTTGCCACAAGCCCTCATTAATTTCCTCCCCCAACACACTGCGATCAGCAAATTCTTGTTGTAGTTCGTTACATCAGACAAACTATTGTGAGCTTAAGTGAGTCCAGTATAAGCTAAGTAACCACCTTGTCTGACTGATAAAAGCCACTAAATCGTTTGAGGTTCATAAATGAATGTTGTTTCAGTATTGACAGAGCTCTACCAGTAAATGGCGATCCAGCAATCACTGCTTTATGATGTGTATTTGTGTACCCTGTAACTTTTTTTTTTTTATATTGCTAATGTTATATAAGCTACCTGGAAACCTCTTCTCTGTTATGTATCCCTGCTAAGGTTCAGCAGCTGGATCACAGTTTCAGGATGACACCTCATAAAAGTTCACTGGTCTCTATAATCCTGCTCTGATGCACACTGCTCATTGTTGTGCAACATGACCTAAATGCAGTTTCTTTCCATAATAATATGATAATATTTGTCGTGTCATCGGATGATTGTGGATTATCCTGATCCACTCTTAATGTCAGATATGGGAAAGGAAATGTTGAATGCTGCGATATAAATACCTAGAAATATCCTGGTTTAAAGAGCAATGACCACAGGCGTTTTGACCTGCTTTAGAAATGAGAATTATGCACCACATCTAATGCGCAGTGCTAGAATAGACTTGATTGTATCCTAGCATGCACCGGAAGTGTCTTTGTCCTTGAGTCTGCAGGAAATGTTGAAGTGCTACTGTGAAATGGAAATGTGAAGTGACATGCTTGTCTCTGTGAATTTATAGCTGCAGAAAGCTGTGGGTCCAGAAATCACAAAGAATGACCTAGTGCCAGCCTTCCAGAACCTTTTGAAAGACTGCGAGGCTGAGGTTCGTGCTGCTGCTGCAAACAAAGTAAAAGGTGAGAAAAAGCACCAAATCTGCTAAATCACTCCTTTTACTTTGAGTAATAGATATTTTCAGTAAAATAAGTTGCAAATGCAACTTGGATGTCTATAAATCAAAATTGCATTGAGAGAAATAAAGATGCATAAGCATTTGTCATGTTTTATTACATTTAAAAAGTGTAAAATGTTGGTAAATAATTAAAATAAGTGACATTTAGTACAAAACTGAAAAATATAAGTATAAAACAAATTATAGTAGGGCCCTATGGAATCAGTTTTATTTTTTCTCAAATTCCTTTTTTCTGTTTGAATTTTCTTGGAGTGTTTTTTTTTTTTCTCTTTTTTTCCATTTTGATGGTTAAATGAAAACAAATAAGCTGTGGCAAATTTCAGAAAAAAGTATGTGTGTGTGCATATCAGTGTTGTAGTCGAGTCACCAACTGTCGAGTCCGAGTCGAGTCTCGAGTCCCAGTGTTCGAGTCCGAGTCCAAGTCCGAGTCACCAAAGAAGAGTCCGAGTCGAGTCCAAGTCGAGTCACCATTACCAGAGTTCGAGTCCGAGTCGAGTCTCAAGTCCCCAGTGTTCGAGTCTACATGTCTCCAGTTGTGGCACGATTATATTTAATAGTTTAAATATTTTTTTATATATTTCTGATATATAAGTAACATTAAAGGATTAGTTTACCTCAAAATGAAAATGTCCTAATAATTTACTCACCCTGACGAAGAAACAAGAACAACCAACTGAGTTGGCATTGAAGTCCATTAAGTAAACATCCTGAAATGATTTTCTTTAAAAAATATATATATATATTTTCCACTGAAAAAAAAAAAAAGATCCTGTATGGCAATGGGAGGAGTACATGATTAGGAGATTTCCATTTTTGTGTGAACTAATCCTTTAACACTGTATTACAGAAATACACTCAGCGAAAAAAAGAAACCTGCATTTTACAGGACACTGTATTTTAAAGATACTTAAAACGTAAAAATCAATACGAAATGCAGAGAGAGAGAGAGAGATTGTGTGTGTGACAGAACTATTTAACGTGTGTGTGTGTGTGTGTGTGTGTGTGTGTGTGTGTGACGGCAAGCGACTGGTCAGAAAGCAACGTGTAACGTCTGACATGTTTCTTGTCGACACCACAGGATTTTAAGAGTCAAAATTGCAAAAAAAATGTTTAATCTGACACAGTGACTATCGCAACAGACAAATATCGCAAAAATCTGATCCGGCACAGTGACTAGTAACGTTAAGTTATCAACAGACAAAAAAAATGCTGTAATCTGAACCAGACATACATTAACCCTAGCTTCTTCTATTTGTTATCATATATGCATTAGTCAATAATATTTTTTTGAAAAAAGCTAACGTTAGGCAATGGAAAGCATTTTGCTTATGTTTCTGGGTGCATCCGTGACAGGTGTCTGTTAAAGTTTGAGGTTGTCCCAGTCTTTTCCTCAATTGTGCGATTACACACACAACATAGCGCTGCTCTTTCCAGCATTAGAAGCAAAATTCGCGTAGGCGAACTTCACGATCCGGGGCACGTCTTTCTGCATTTTACAAATGTGAACATTTAGCCCGCAAATCATGCATCATTCATTGCACGAGCGTAAAAGTGAGTGACGTCAGTGAGTGTGTTGTCAAGCAAAGAGAGCGAGAGGTAGCAGTGTCTGTGAAGGGAGATCGCGGCCGGTCTTGGGCACGAAACAGGAAAAGTTTAACACCTTATATAATTTTTTATAACATAGTTAGTCAAAAACAAAGTGATGAATGCTCAAGTCCGATTGTATTTATCCTCGAGTCCGAGTCCAAGTACGAGTCATCAATCCGCGAGTCCAAGTCGAGTCACAAGTCCAGAGAGTGGATTCTTGAGTCGGACTCGAGTCCAAAGAATAGTGACTCGAGTCGGACTCGAGTCCGAGTCCAGGACTCGAGTACTCCATCACTGGTGCATATATATATATATATATATATATATATGTATATGTGTGTGTGTATTTATACAACAGTTCTTTCTGGTTCTCAAATCTGATTGGTTGAGAACCATGAGATATTCTAATCGTATCGCTACAGGAACGTCCTTTCACAATTTTGTATCACTCCGCGTGTTCTAGCCGGGACCGTTTTTTTCCGAGTGTCATGGCGGACGTCCAAATCCTGTATCATTTTATAAATAATACTCTTTGTGTGTCACGGAATGTAGTTTTAAGAGGTTTTCAGGCGAGAATGTACTTGTTTGTAGTTCAAATATGCAGTTTGTTAATAAAGATAAAGTCTGTTTGAAAATTCGCTTCGTCGTTTTCGGACGTGCGAGACCCATAACCTCAGGGGGCGTTCTGCACTCATCAATCCGCTCGAGCGCTCTCACCACGGCCAGATCTTCAGGATCTGGCTCTGATGTCTCTGTAGTGGTTACACATGACATGTAATTCATTATGGGTAAATCTAACGGGCAGTCTTTGATCTCATGAATTTATTATTTGTTCCAGATAAGAAGATAGTTCATGTAGCATGTTTATGTAAATTCAATGCTGAATGCTGCCTTTACTCTTGACTGAATTGCCCAGCAACTTTTTGATGCCTGTTTTTGTTGTTTATTAAATATTATTACTCAATAGATAAAAATGTATATAAACTATATTTTAAATGTATTTAATAATAGTACTTAGTATTGAGTAACGTGATTACATTCGTGATGGTGAATTTAGTTAACGTTACATTGTTCCGCCTTTAGATGGCGACAAGAGACCGTGTTATTAGTGAGCAGTTAATAGTGACTTTGGGACTTTTAAACTGAAGTTAAGCGGAAGTTATTTTTAGCTTCAAGTTTGCCACAGCGAATAAATGCACTGAGCAGCAAAATCACCCTTAATAGATGAACAGATATTAACGCTTTCTTCAGTAAACATTCAAACTAATGTCATACACGGCCGTAGCCAGCTATGAGGTCACCGAGGTCCGGACCTCGGTCATTTATGTTCAAAAATAAAATGTCAAGCTCTCTGAATGATTATTTAGCCGTTTAAACCACATCATATCACATGAGTGTTTGCAATTCATGTTGCTGCAAGAAGCTAGTGCAGTGAACGGGGCTTGAGAGCGCGGGTGCAGCCTCCGTTTGTTGCCAGATCCACCTATTATACGTGTTTTTTACCCGTTTTTCCAATTTAGTGTGACACTTTGGGACGTTTATAAAGTGGAAAGTTGAACGTTAGTGTTAGTGATATATTAATCTTATTTACAAAACACAAGCTTTGAACATATTTCGGATATCTTTTTCTTTCTTTTTGTAATTGCTTGTTTTTCGATGCAATATCTGGCAACATTCTACATTCATAAAAAAAGCTTATAGACAATCTGTAACTTAATTGCTGACAGGAAGATACCACAATCGGTAAAACAAACGCAGTGATCATCGTTAATATCTGAAAGAAATGTATAACACTATCAAAAACAATAGCATAATACAAATCTGTTTGTTACAGAATGAAATAGCCTACTATGCCAAATAACGTTAACGTTACTGGCCAGCAGGAAGACGTCTCATGCTCTTTAGTTAACCTTAAGTCATCAAAAAACATTAATCAAAGCAGTGTTTCTCAACTGGTGGGTCACAAAAACGTTTTGAGTGGGTCGCGGAGTGTGCAGTCAAAGAAACAACAAACGTAATTCTGTTTTTTCTGACGCTACACTATTATTTTGAAAGACGTGCGTGAAAGCGGTTGACTCTCAGTAGCTGAGAAAAACGCGTTTTCCTCATTCAGTATCTACGGTCAAATGAGATGTTGTCAAGTTTTATGTCAGTGTCATTATTCTAACGTTATTTTTATAACTTGTTATAAAATAAAAATTCCCTTACCTAAAAAAAACGAACTTTCCATGTAAAACATTATACTGAATAAAAAATCTTTCATAATCATCTACATGTCTGTCTATTTTGAAGTTTAGGCTATATGTAGTGCATTTGTGGGTGTTGTTATTATAGCACAATTCTTAACACCTTACTTCGGACCTCACTAATTTTCAAACCCTGGTTACGGCCTTGATGTCATATCATCGTGAATATGAATAATGAATGCTTCATCAGATGCAGGTACGTTAATGACTCGCTCAGTCCATCTCTCTGCGATAATACTCAAACATGATACAGTGAGATTTTGATGCAGTAATACAATAGGCTTTCAATGAAGCAACTCAACATTCCTTCGTTACTAGTTCTAAAGTGACGTTTTGGAACTAGTAACGAAGAAGCTTATGCTCAGCTGATCAACCGTCAAACTTTGATTTGAATTCATGGCGGAAGGAATAGTTCGCACAAAAGAGGTTTTTTAAAGACACCCTGTTGTTATTTTTTTTATGCATTTACACACTCGTGCTGTCGAACTGTTGTATAAACGCAATATCACACAAGTAGACTTGAGATATGGCTGTATATCGGCATTCTGTGATTACCTACGGCACTCGGCCTGCGGCGAATCACAACCGTGCTGATATACAGCCATATCTCAAGTCTACTCGTGTGATATTGCTCATATATATATATTGAATTTGATAAAATTTGCCTGTTTTCTTTATTCTTTTCTTTCAGTGTCAATATATTGAAATATTTATATTGTGATGGCCCTAGTTGATTTTTTTTGTTGTTGTTTTCAGAATTCTGTGAAAATTTGCCGGAAGACAGTAGAGAGACTATCATCATGACACACATTCTCCCCTGTGTTAAGGTAAAATGCTTTTTTACTCAGCACTTGTCAGCATCTCTGCAGTCTGTCACATTTCAGACTGATTACTTGTGGATCATTGTTCCAGTGCTCATCACATTTAATTGGTGCACAGTTCCAATCCTGGATCACTTACTGGCAGATAACTCTCGAGTCAGCATCTGTTCTTTAAGTGTCTAAGACTTAAACAAGATCAGATTAACAGTATGTCATTGTGTCTGTGGTCTGACCTACTGGCTGTAGCAACACTACAACACTTTTGTGCTCTGTGTCACTTAGTGTATATCAATCAGTGTTTTCTCCTATATTGTGAAAAACATCTTGTTCTGGTGAAAATGCCTCTTCCTTTGCTTCTACTTCAAACGCTTTTGGCCAGGTTATCTTAGTAGCTAATAAATATATATTTTTGAGTGTGTTCATTAGTTTGGACATGTCCACCAAAATACATGCTATGGCCCACAGCATAGATACAAATAATTGCAAGATTCATGGCATCACAGCACATTTTATTACAAACCTTTTGTGTAGCTGAAGTACATGTGAAACTTCCTTAACAGAAGACGGGGAGCTTTGACGTGTTTAATACCAGTATAAACATTCAACATGGTCAATTATGCGTAGACTGCTTTGTTCCGCTTTCTTGTAGACTTGGATATTTTATTGCTTTACATAAGATCTTCCCTCTGCAGTGTGAATGTGTCCTGATACCAGGCATTTGCTTTGATTTCATAATTGTGGCTGAACATTTTATAATGGTTTATGTACAGTACAGTACCATTCAAAAGTTAGGGGTCGATAAAAGTTCGTGATTTTGAAGAGTCCCTTATGCTCACTAAGGCTACATTTATTTGATCAAAAATACAGTAAAGCAGTAGTATTGTAAAATATTTGTACAATTCAAAGTAATTTTAGTTTTAATGTATTAGATGTTTTTGCATTAATGTATAAGAAATATTTATGTATAATTACGTTAAACAGTGATTAATTTCACAATGCTTAATGTTATTGTGGAAACCATTTTCTTTGATGGCAACATAATAAATTGATTTTGTGACTTTGGATTATTTTAATACATCAGTACAAAATAATTGTGTCCCTAAACTTTTTAACGGTAGTGTACACTACCAGTCAAAAGTTGTTGAACAGTAAGATTTTTATTATTTAATAAAGTATATTCTGTTCAACAAACTGCATTTATTTGATCCAAAGTATAGCACAAAAATGCAATTGATTCCTGGGATTTCAAAGCTGAATTTTTAGCATTATTACTCCCTTCACATGATCCTTCAGAAATCATTCTAATATTCTGATTTGCTGCTCAAAAAACGTTTATTATTACTATGATGTTGAAAACGGCTTAGATTTTTTTATTTTGTGGTGAATAAAAAAAATAGAATCCGAAATAGAAATGTAGAGAAGTGTAACATTATACATGTTTTTTTCATCACTTTTGATAAATTGTAAGCATCCTTGCTAAATAAAAGTATTACTTTCTATACCCCCCCCCCGCTCAATATTTAGGTATTTTAAATATTAATAATAATAAAAATAAATGTTTCTATAACAGCAAATCAGCATATTAGAATGATTTCTGAGGATCATGTGACACTAAAGACTGGAGTAAGATTAAGAATCTTACTGTTCAAAAACTTTTGACTGATAGTGTATGTACTCTAGCTTGTATTTAATATAGTAGTTTTTGTTGGAGCAGTGCATATTTTTGCACAATACAGTACAAAAGTTCTTTGTAAAGTTCTTCATTGATTTTCTTTTTCCTTTTATTTGAAATCAGATGGACAAACCAAGTGCAAGATTCTTAACATCTGAGCAAAAAAAGCTTGACATTATGTAACACTTGAGTTATAAACAAACTTAAAACAGTAAATCGGTACTAAAATACTGTCCTGCCCACTGATAGCCAAAATATATCTACCATTGTTAAATTTAAATTTGCCATTGTATCCGTACTGGTTAGGATCAGTAGCAAAATACAAAAACTCCAGTATATATGGATACAAGTAAGAATTTTTTTTTTTTTTTTTTTTTTAAAGATTATTTTGAGGGTTGTGTTGAAGAATTGATAGTCATTGGCATTTTGTTTTTTGCTCCTCTGTCAATAGGAACTTGTCTCAGACACTAATCAGCATGTGAAGTCTGCACTGGCGTCAGTCATTATGGGCCTCTCCACCATCTTAGGCAAAGACAACACCATTGAGCACCTGCTTCCCCTTTTCCTGGCCCAGCTCAAAGATGAGGTAAGCCTGCTGCGCGTGCGTGTGTGTGTGTGTGTGTGTGTGTGTGTGTGTGAGAGGGAGACAGCACAGGTCTGGCTGAGGTAATTTGCGTCATGTTCCAGTCACAGATGATACTTCTGTGCAACTGCTCACTTTGATCCTGTTGAGGTGAGGCATTGCTAATGCTAGCCTTTTAGTGGAAAGCAGAAAGCATTGAAGTGAGAGATGAATGGACGAGTGAGGCACACTATCTCACGTCTCATCTCTTTATTTGCTGGAGCTTTTTGTTGCTTGTTGCTGTCTGTATTGCGATCGCTCTTCTTTAAGCTGCTTGGGAGAAGTCTTTGAACATCTGTCAGTCACACAGACTGCACGAAATAAATAGAACAAAGCCAGCTCCTGGACTGCAGTGTGCATTGATCCATGTTTTAAGTCAGGAAGATGTTTCCTATTCTGTGTCAGTTCTTGTACTGTTGTTCTGCAAAAAGAAAAAAAAAACTCATGTAGTTGTCAGCCTGTAAATTTAGAAAACTTGACGCTTTGCAATGATACACTGGCATTTAATGGTTAACATTCTTGCTGACTGTATGTAGAGATGAATATACAGTGCAACGTGCTGTTTTAATTGCGCACAAATTGCTTGATTAAGACAGTTAAGTGAATCATTTAGTGAATCATTTTGAGCTGATTACAGAGAAAAGTAAAAAGTTATATCTAATTTTATTTGTTGGGAATTTTACTGGGAAAAAGGAATCAGTGCTAGTATTTTCGTATTTTATTTTTAATTTCACTTTAAATTTTATATGCTTTTAGTATTTAAATTTTTTTTCTTTAGCTTAAATTTTTATGTTTAACTTTAGTAATTTTATCAGGGTTCGTACAAGGTGCTTAAAGTGCTTGAAGTACTTGAATTTGACTTTTTAAAATGTAAGGCCTGGAAAACGCTTGAAAATGGCAATATTCCTTAAAAGGTACTTGAGAAATGATTGAGTTGAAATAAGTGTTTAATTTTTTAAATAAACCTATGTTTTCACGTAATGTTCACACAATTACAGATTGCAAACCAGTTGATTCAGATCTGAATTTTGGAGCAGTTTCACAGATCTTTTTTTTTTTTTTTTTTTTTTTTTTTTTTTTTACAGTAGAAAATATCAAACAATAAGTGAAATGTAGTGTAAAGTAGCGTTTAAAGTCCTAGAATTTTATTTTACAGTATCTCTACGAACCCTGTTTTATTTAGTTGCCAAGTTTTTTTTTCCCCCGATATTTTTCATTTCAATTACCAATTTTCTTTTTTAATAGTTGTAGTTGCTAATAACAGCACTCAGTTGTATTGGTTATTGTTTTTTAACATGTTGTCCTGCAGTGTTACAATTTGTCATGTTCTTCCTGTAGTGTCCAGAGGTTCGCCTCAACATCATCTCCAACTTGGACTGCGTGAACGAGGTGATTGGAATCCGCCAGCTTTCTCAGTCTTTGCTTCCGGCGATTGTTGAGCTCGCTGAGGATGCCAAATGGCGAGTGCGACTGGCAATCATTGAATACATGCCCCTTCTGGCTGGACAGCTGGTGAGTCCCAACCGTCAATGTCCTAGAATGCTTTATCCTGAAATAGAGTTCGGAATGTTCCGGTGGTCAGTTCCTATACTTCAGTCTCTCTTAACACTTGAAGCATTTAACTAATTATCCTGTTAGCTTATTGCTGCCAAGTCGCCTTGGGTCGTGTAAGCTAATCTAACTGATATGATGTACCCTTTTTTCCCCCTCTTTCTCGTGCTTGCAGGGTGTAGAGTTCTTTGATGAGAAACTCAATTCTCTATGTATGGCATGGCTCGTTGATCATGGTAGGTTACTTCTCAGGAACATTCATAATAACTCTTGTGCATAATTTGTCCTACACAGTGTTGAATGTAATTCTGTGTGGAATTCTGGTTACTTGTGGTGTAAAAATTAAAACAGCAGTTATGTCAGTAGACTAACGCTTGGTTCTCTGTGATCTTCAGTGTATGCCATCAGAGAGGCAGCCACCTGTAACCTGATGAAGCTAGTGGAGAAGTTTGGAGCAGAGTGGGCACAGAACACCATTGTGCCCAAAGTGCTGGGCATGGCTAATGACCCAAACTACCTGCACAGGATGACTACCCTCTTCTGCATTAATGTGAGTCAGAGCTTATTAGCTTTAACAAACATCTGAGTCACAGAGGAATGTATGGGGTTGGTGCTGATGCACTAGGTGGAAAAGCGCAGTTTGACGTACATTTTGACATTAAAATATATTAGAATCTTTCTCATACTCTTTGTAGAATGGTGCATCATCCATAAAACAATATTTGACTGCTGTAAGTTGTTACAGTATTTGATTTTCATTACATGATTAAAGGAGTCAAAACAATTTACAATAATAAAACTCTAGATGGCTCCAAGCTGATGGGTCGTTAATGTAAACCAATGATATTCACAGAGTTAAACTACTTGGCACAAGCTGATTAGCTCATGTTGCATACGCGACCAATAAGCTTGCTGCTCTACATTTTAAATGGCTGGTTAGCATTCACTAGAGCATTTCGCAGCACACTTTCAGAGTTCCTCTGAAACCCTCCACTTCCCCAGCTCCACCTGTTTAGATCTGCTTTAGGTTATTATATATGCTACTTGTACAGCAGCAGTATGTCTTAGATGCTCACAGAATTATGTCGGCATATGTATTGGCAGTAGCAAGTTCCTGTACTTGTTTGCAGCAGCAACACCAGTAGTTTTCAACAACAGCAGCAATTTAGTAGCGTACCAGATCTATTCCGTCAAGACCAAATACATTAACATTGCCATATCTATAACCATGTGAAAAACTTCAGAGAGTTGTCATGATAGAAATATTGTTAGATTGTTGTCTATAAAAATTTTATGAGAACAATGTTGAATTAATCTTGAACTCCTGCAGTACCACTGATGTGTGTAACTGTCTGTTATAGGCTCTGTCTGAGGTGTGTGGACAGGAGATTACCACCAAACACATGCTCCCTGTAGTGTTCAAGATGTCCAACGACCAGGTAGCCAATGTACGCTTCAATGTGGCCAAGTCTCTTCAGAAGATTGGACCTGTGCTGGACAGCAAGTATGTGTTCAGCCACATTAATGAATTGATTTTGTCAAAAATACTATTTTTCTAAATTAAAAATTTCTGATTTACATACTGCCATTTCATCCTAGATGCTCATGTCTTTTTGTCTTCAGTCACAAAGAAAGTAAGGTTTTTAAAGAACAATCCAGGATTTTTCTCCATATAGTAGACTTCAATAGGGATCAGCAGGTTGAAGGTCCAAATTGCAGTTTTAAGGCAGCTTCAAAGGGCTGTACACGATTCCAGCCGAGGAATAAGGATCTTATCTAGTAAAACAATTGGTATTTTTTCTTTAAAAAAAAATACAAATATACATGGATGTAAACATATCAAAATCTCACCATACGATAATATCTCTATGAAGTCCATGATACAATATTTATTGTGATATTTAAAACCAAAAAAGGACAAATGAAGCGAATTTTTTTTTATTTTTTTAATCTATTTAATGCACTTTGAGTTCAAAATTAAGAGCTCACGCTCATGTTCTTTAATAAGAAAAAGTGAATTAACTGAACTTTAAAGGGGACTCAGCCCTCTTTTTATTGGTGGTGTACTGTCTCAGTCTAAATTACATTCACACTGGTGTTTTACAAAGCCAAACAAATTAGAACATAATAATAAAAGCAGTTTTATATTATTGTTATTCCTATGACAGTAATAGCCATATATTGTAAAACAATTGCACTGTAAAATAAATTTAAATGAATATTTCATAGGTATTTATTTTGCTTTGTAGTAGAGAACTTGCAATACTACTTCCCTCATTTCTACACTTGAAAATGATATTTTGAATTTGGACTGCAGTAACATGACCCATTTAAACCGCTAGCTGACAGCAATTCATATTGCACTTCTAAGCTTTCATTTTGACGGAAAGAGCAGTAGAGTTTTTATTTTATTTTGAAGGAAAACTCCAGCTTCAGTGAAAACAGGCTTCCAAAAACGCATCTTGCTACAAATCTAGTGAAATGCTGTAATCATCTACCACAAAAATAAAGCATAACTGGTGTCCGTTGTGTTCCCAAACTTGTGCTAAACTCACAGCACATGCAATAAACGAGTTTACTGCATTTACTGGGAACTGAGCCGTTCTGAGACACGAGCTGAACTGAAGTGCGCGCTTCGCTTTGAAATGCACTGCAAAAACAGACCTGATGAAGGGATTAAGCCATATTGTGCTTTCGGTTTTTGTTTGTTTGACAGATGCTGTGTCAAAGCTTAATGGTCCAAAACTTGAAAGACCTTTTATGTTAGAATAAGAAGTTTGAATAATTTTTAAAAACTACACTCTTTGCCTGGTAGACCTATCGTTTCATATCGCCATGAGATTGAGACAGTTTTGCTATCGCGATACCACAATATTGTTAATATCATTACATCCATACAAATTCCTATACTTTTTAACCACAAATGCTCATCTTGCACTAGCTGTGCTATGCACATCTTTACGCATTACTTAATCACGTTGAAAAGATCACACGTGATTAGGTCTCCTTTCTTATTTTCTCCAACTTCAAAATCATCCGACATCATTGTTTCACCTTTTTTTTTATGAAGGCCATTTGACTTTGCTTTGTAAACATTGGGTCGGTACTTCTGCCTATTTCATGTGTGACCTTTCCAACATGATCAGGTAATGCATTGTGAGTATTTGTGGTTAAAAAGTATATCATTTTTAGTGTTATAAGAAAATGTCCTATCATTTTGCTAAAAAAAGATGCTTATTTCCATTGGCCACCATTAAAGTAAACTATATGGAGCAAATCCTGGAATGTTTTCCTCAAAAACCTTAATTTCTTTTTGAGTGAAGACAAAGACATGAACATCTTGGATGACATGGGGATTCTTTTTATTCTGGAAGTGAACTTTAATGTGACTTGCATTAGCATCATGTCTAACTTTTAGTTTTTTGATTACAGCTGTCTGCAGACAGAGGTGAAACCAGTGTTGGAGAAGCTGGCATCAGATCAAGACATGGATGTGAAATATTTCGCCCAAGAGGCCATCAGTGGTGAGTTCCGCAACTGCTGCACTCGAGTGTTGTGCAACTGTTGACGCAAACCAAAAAGATACTATCATTCTTAAATACAACCTGTATCAGTGCGAACTGATGACTCACCATTATGTAACACTCGAGTTAAAAAACAACAGACTTAAATCTGTTTGGTTGATTAATATGAACAAAAACAACAGACAGTTTTGACATTTCTTTTTGCTCTCTTCCCAAAGTTCTTTCCCTGGCCTAAAGTACCTACTCGCTGAACGTAAGACCCATCTCTCAAGTTGACCTCCATTGTATTTATTGACATCCAGGATCGTCTGCTGGACTGTTTATGGAGAAACAGTGTGCTCTGTTCCCTCTCAGTGAGAAATGTTTTAGGGATACTTGGCTTCTCTCAGTGTTTTGTTCAACTGTTCACCAAACAAACCATCTTGCTCTTCATTCTCTGTATCTTCACTTGCTAACCCTCAGCCTGGGGTCAAACACTTAGATGGCGTTTTACTATCCACGTAACAATGTAACAAAGCATCATAGATTTAGAAACGTATAGATGTATTGAAGCATCAGTTGTCCAGATTTAACTTTCTGGACTGAATCACTTGCTCTTAGTGCTGATTTTAAGAGTTGACCCATGCATGCGCACAGCATGACAAAGGGGCGAATCACTACTGCACCTAAATCATTTGATTACTGTTCCTGTGCCCTGTCCTACACTGATTGTTGTTGAACCGAGACCCCATGAAGCACTAGCTGCACGTCCGTCTTTTAGCGATGGGCTCTGATACTGTTCCCATATTCTCAAAGTGCTCATCTTCTTAAAGGGACCATGACAAATTTCCATCTGCTTCCTGCAACTGTTATAACAGAGGATGGGCATTCCTAAACGGCCCTTTTTAACTGCAGAAGGCAAGATTCTCCATTCTGTGCCATTGACCGTGTTGCACATTTTCTCTTTTTGTTTTGTTTTTTGAAAAGACCTTTAACTTGTGTCCTTTATATGATGCGTCTGCATGCCTCTTGCACACAGGTTCCATAGACTGTCAGTATATTGAGACGCTCATTAATCACAGGGCATCTTAAACTCCCTCCCGTAACACATTGCTTTTGCCTGTGATGTTGACTGTCCGATTCTTCTTCAGCTTCAGAGTGCAGTCAGTATAGTAGTATCTTCTATGTTATGAGTGTCATTAGAATGTGCTTCGGTTTTTATATGAATATGGTCACATTGCCCTTGATAGAAGGGAACTCAATAAAGAACGTTATATAACCCCATTTCGCTCTGTGTGGACCTTCTGTAATCTGTCAGGTCATATACAGTAAAACGCAATATAGCATGAGGATGTGTCTAAGCTGGGAGTGGATTGCAGCAGAGCTGTTTATTGAAGGAGGCATATCATGAGAAATCAAATTTCCTTCATCTTTGGAAATGAGTTTTTCCAGTTTTCATAGAAGACTGAACTCTCAGAACTTCAAACTTCTCTCCTGGCCTGAAAAAAGTAAAATAAACTACAAAAACCGCTGAATTTCTAAAAAGTGACTTGTGTAATTTATTAAAGCAGTTACCAGCAACTTTCCATGTCCAGTCACAGTGAGGTAATGGCAGGAAAGATCAAATAATGCAGGAATTCCATAAGTTTACACACATAATTTTTTTTTTTTAACAAGGATGCATTATGTGACACTGCAGACAAGCGATGTTGCTGAAAGTTCAGCTTTGCCATCACAGGGTTAAATTCCATTTCAAAATATCTTTAAATGGAAAAGTTATTTTTAATAATGATAATATTTCACAGAACCGACCCCAAACTATTGATTAGTGTATGAAAATCTTCTGTTAATATATGGGCCATTCTACAGGATTAGTCCAAGCTGCTGTCCCACAATCAAAAAACACATTTAAAAAGCATTTAAGTATTCAAGTCTTAGATGTTTATTAAGACCCTTTTATTATCTGTTAAAACCCACAATAATTTAAAATGTCAGTGCGCTAAATACAAAAAAAAAAAAAAAAAAAAAAAAAAAAAATATATATATATATATATATATATATATATATATATATATATAACTAAAAAAAAATTATGATCCTTTTATCTATTGAAACCCACATTAATTAAAAATGTCAAAATAATAGTGTGTCTAAAAAAAAAAAAAAAAGTGAGTAAAGCTCAAAATCGTTAACTTTTATTTCAGTACACACAAATGCATTGGGAACACTGCAAATTCTATTCTTAATCGAAACATGAAGAAAAATGTATCAAATTTGTCATTACTGAAAGTGAAGAAAAATAAATATTATGCTGTTCAAAAAAAAAATAGCAGTGTCTGCATTTTTCTTTACAATCACATCTGTGAAACACTTTTCTTGATTTTGTATCTGCAAATATACATCAAATTAATTAAATGAAATTAAATTAGTCACACCAAAACCTTTGATATATTATATACATGAAGAGAAACACACACCCTTATGTACTAAGACTAGTAGACCTTTGAAAAATCGCATTTCTGAACATCGATGTGCAATTAGACACCACGATCCAAAAAGTCCAGTTGCACAGCATTTTGCAGCCTTTAGACATTCAGTTTCTACTCTTCAATATATAGGCATTGAGGTAGTTAAGTATCCACCTCGTGGAGGTGATATTGATAAATTGCTTTTACAGCGTGAGGCTTTTTGAATTTTTACATTAGACACGTTGTCCCCTAGAGGACTAAATGAAGATTTTGATATTCGTCCATTTCTTTAAATTATTATTATGTCTATACATAAGGGTGTGTTTCTCTTCATGTATATAATATATCAAAGGTTTTGGTGTGACTAATTTAATTTAATTAATTTGATGTATATTTGCAGGTACAAAATCAAGAAAAGTGTTTTTTGAAGTGTACATAAATAACAATATTGTTGTATTTTTGCATAGTTTTATAGGCGAGATTTTTTGGTGTAGATTTATTGTTATGGTTGATGTATTGGTCAGTAACAAGGTCATGTGATTTTGATCACCTGGAGATATAAAGAGTGGCACATTGGTATACAATTTGTCTGATGAAGAGCCTGCGTGCTCGAAACGTCACATGCTATGCGAACGTTGTTTTAAAAATAAATATATTTTGGCGCTTTTGTGTTGCCGACTTTACACTTTATTTTTTACTTGTTGCTTTTTAGTCGAGCACCCATTTGAGACTGATGTGCGTGCTTTTGTTGAATTTTTCTTCTATTTAGCATAAGGCAACATGAACTTTTTGAGTATTTTGATGTACTCAAACTGATCCACAATCCCTGGAATGTGATAAACAGACCCAGCACCATAGTATGAGAATTCATAATGCTTGCACCACTACGCTTTACTGTCTTTACAGTGTACTGTGGCTTGAATTCAGTGTTTGGGGGACACCTGACAAACTGTCTGTGGCCCCTAAACACAAAAAGAACAATCTTGCTTTCATCAGTCAATATTGTGCCATTTCTCTTTTGTGTTTCTATTTTTTCAATATTGTGCCAGTCAATGTGTAAAAATTGCAGGCAAATTGTAACCTCTTCAACACCTGTCGTTATTAAAACAATGGGACTTTGCAGAGGCTTCTTGCCGATAGCTTGGCTTCACATAGGTGTCTTCTAATTGTTACAGCACTCGCAGGTAAATTAAGACTTTCTTTGATCACCCTGGAGCTGATTATTGGCTGAATCTTTGCCATTTTGGCTATTCTTCGATCCAATGTAAAAGTTTACCTATAATAATATTAAGGGGAGTTTCCACATACATAAAATAGTCTGGATCCAAATCTAATTAATTATTCTAAATAACACTTTTGGGCCGTGTATAAAAAAAGGCTGTTAAAAATATTGTTTTAATATTTATTAATGTATTGTCACATTTTCCCCTCTTGATGCAGTCACCTTTTCTTATTATATTGTTAACAAAATCAAAAAAAATTGTGTACAAAAAAGGCTAAATGATGTAAAAAGAAGTCCATTAGCTGCAGCAGCTCTACAGATCGTTCTAAAAAGGTCCTAGTGTTAAGAAAGTGTGCTCGGTTTATTTTTAACCTGTCACCTCGCGTAATTGGTAAGGCTCAGTTTGGTAAATAAACGAAAGCCTGTCAGTCCCATGTGATAAAATAATTAGATTTTCTTATTCATTTGGAAGACTGCATTCAAATCAAGATCTCATCACTAAAGTTTTTCAAGCTTCTAAGTCCTGGTAGTTTTTAAAACCGCTACACAATTGGCATCCAAGGTCTAACAGCCTGTGAGAACTGTCATGGCTTTGAGCGTTTGTTCTGACACGGCTGTTTATCTTTGGAGTCTGAATTGTGGAGCTGCTGCTGTCGTGCCTGCTGATGAACAGTTCACAGCTGGAACATCACGACTCGCCTTTTGAGTGTTAGTACCATTCTGCCCAGATTAATCATCAGGGGAAATTAACCAGCTTTATGCAACACTCCTGTTCATTCAGCAGCTATGTGTAAAGTTACATTTCACAGACGCTGTTGCCAGGTTTGTGTTTTTTGTTACATTTTTTAGTTCGTATTTGGATCTGCGCCAGTGACGGATTGCTTGTATCATATGGATAATTTACAGCTTTTTTGTTCCATTTAATAGTTCACCTTAAAATGAATATTCTGTCATTTACTTCCAAACCTGTACGAGTTGCTTCTGTTGTACACAAAAAAAAAGAAGATATTTTGAAGAATGAGAACAGGTTATGGTAGCTATTAAATTCTATAGTATGGGAAAAAATAGTTTTAAACTGAGAAAATTATTAGGGTTTGGACACTAATTTCATGATTCAATTCAGTTTTGATTCACGAGCTTACTATTCAATTCCTTATCAATTATTTTGGATATACAGTGCCTTGCGAAAGTATTCAAGTATTCATTTTAACGTTTTGTGTTTCTGCCTTATGTTAAATTGCTTTAAATGACCTTTTTACCATATAAGTATACGCTTCATACGCCATAATGACAAAGCAAAAACAGAATTGTCACAACTTATACATTTATTAAAAACAAAAAACCTGAAATAAGTATGTTGCATAAGTATTCATACCCTTAACTAAGTACTTAGTTGAAGCACCTTTACAGCCTCAGATCTTTTTGGTATGGTGCGACAAGCTTTGCACATTAGCATTTGGCAATTATCTGCCATTGTTCAGCCATTGCCAATCTCTTCAGCTTTCAAGCTCTGCCAGGTTGGATGGGCACAGGGGCACATTTGGGCACAGACGCACATTTTCAGGTTTCTCCAGAGATATTTGATTGGCTTTAAGCCCAGGCTGTGGCTGGGCCACTCAAGGACATTCTCAGAGTCGTCTTTATGCCACTCTTGCTGTGTACTTAGGGGTCATTGTCCTGTTGGAAGGTGAACCTTCTGCCCAGTCTGAGGTTCTGAATGCTCTGGACTAGGTTTTCATGAAGGCCATTTCAATATTTTGGTGCATTGAGCTTTTCTTCTACTCTGCCACTGAAAAACAGCCCCACAGTATTAGGCTGCTGCCTGCACACTTTACTTTTGGGATGCTACAGCTCAGGTGATGAGCAGTGCCTGGTTTTCTTCCATACACGATGCTTGGAATTGACCATCAGACCAGAGAATCTTGCTTCTCATAGTCTGAGGGTACTTTTTTGCAAATTCCAAGTTTGTTTTCATGTGTCTTTACTGAGGAGAGGATTGAGTTTGGCCACACCGCCATAAAGCCCAGATCAGTGGAGTGTTGCAGTGATGTTTGTCCTTCTGTAGGTTTCTTTGATATCCACGTATGATCATGGAGCTCAACTGGAGTGACTATCAGCTTCTTGGTCACCGCTTTAACCAAAGTCTTTCTCCATCAGTTGCCCAGTTTGGCCAGGAGGACAGCTCTAGGAAGAGTCCTGGTTGTTTCAGACTTCTTCAATTATAGATAATGGAGACTACATGCTTCTGTGAACATTTAATGAGTGATGGCCAGATGTGTGGCTTGATGCAATCCTGTTTCTGAGCTCAACAGGCTGATTTTTTATTTTATTTATTTTTTTTTTAACTTCAGGGCTTGGTTTTTGCTCTGATATACATTTTCAGCATTAAGATGTGTGTGCCATTCCAAATCATACCAATTCAATTGAATTTGCCATGGGTTAACTTTACTCAGTGTAGTAACATCTACAAGCAATATGAATGCTCCTGAGCTAAATGTCAACTGTTCCAGTAAAGGGTTTGAATACTTATGCAATGGAATCATTTAGGTTTTTTATTTTTAAATATTTTACAAAGATTTTAAAAACCTGTTTTTATGGAGTGTAGATTGATGTGGAAAAAAAGTCGAATGTAAGCCAGCAACATAACAAATGGGGAAAAAAATGAAGGGGGTTGAAAACTTCACAAGGTATTAATATCAGGTACAGTACATGGCAAATTTTCCTAAGGAAAAAAAAAATTACAATTACATAGTTATATTTCTACTCCAATGCATTTTTTTGTAATATAAACATTTAAATGGTAGCTGTGATTAAAACTTGATGGATATATTCAAACATAAATGAAACACTGAAGAACAGTAAAATAATTAATATGTTATATGGTGAATATATTTATCAAAAAGCTCAAATCTAGAGTTAATTTTGCTGACTAATCTTAGCTGACTAATGAGTTTATGGTCACTGAAATTGTTTTTTCTGAGGTAAATGTGATGTTACGTGATACTGTTTACAAGCTGTTATACTGATGTCTTTGTGCGGTTAAAACACTTAGGTGATTACATGAAACAGGACACAGATTTTGGTAAGTTTTGTGTTTATTCATGTTTATTTCATGTTGAAGCTGGTATTAAAACGGAGGCGCTTCTCCTGAACTGAGGCGTCACAGTGATCCATCACTCCACATTAAATGGCACCAAAACGGCATTTATTGTTTAAATACTGTAATGAAATGGACAGAATTTGAAATCTGAGACTTTGTTTCATATCAAAAGCAACAAAGCACAATGCTTTTTGTGATTTATTGAATGTTCTGTTCATTAACTTAAATACCAAGAATCGATAAGTCTAGCCTGTTTTCAGTTAATGAACAGAACATTCAATAAATCACAAAAAGCATTGTGCTTTGTTGCTTTTGATATTAACAAAGTCTCAGATTTTAAATTCTGTCCATTTTAAGAGATTAAGTATTTCGTAAAAATGAGAATTGGTTAAAATCGAGGAAACAATATTTTTTACCCAGCCCTACAAATGGTTTAAAAACACATTCTTGCTTTGTTCTCAAATGAATCAGTCATTTTAAACAAATCAAATGATTAATTAGCACCTTTCACACGTCGTCTTTACTGGAAAATTAGTGGTAAATAACCAGTGTGCGATAATGTGTGAACAGGACCTTTTTAAAAATACAGGTAAATTAGTTTACCAGTAAGGGAAATTGAGGGTGAACAAATTGACAGAATTTTATTGCTGGATAAGTTAACCCTTAAAGGTCCACTGAAGTGCCTTGAAACACGCAGCGTTATTCTATGTGGTGACGTAATTTTAACTGAAACAAAAACATATCGCCCAGCCCCGCCCACTTCTTTTGAATAGCCAATAGCGTTCCATTGATATCTGCTCGGGCCAGAGCCGTTGAGCTCGGTAAAGAAGCATTTGTAAGCTTATGACAGCCACAGTCTAATAAATTACCCCATAGATTCAATATAAAACTCTTGCTAAAACAAAATAGTGATCATAATCACCAAACAGAAAACACTTACACTGTGAACAAGTGACCGATCTTAGCCGCAGATTCAGTGTCTATTTATAGTGTAGGGGGCGGGACACTACGGACTCTAGAGAGCATTTGATTGGACAGAACGTTTGATGAGAAACTGAAGTGCACGGTGATATCATCAAAATCGTTGATTCATATCGGCAGAAGTGACGAGACTGTAAGTTTTGAATGCCCATATCTTGTAAACACGAATTTTGTCGTTGTTTTGAGGCACACTAGCTTATAGATAACCTTAAGGCTAATATATTCATACTAAAAGCCAAAAAACTTTAATTTTGATTTCAGGGGGACTTTAAACAGTATTTAAAGGATAACTGTTGCCAAAATGCAACCTGGGCTGTTTTTTTTTACTGTAAACGAGACAAACTTATATCTAAAAGCATAATTACGACAAACGAGCCGTTTTTGAGATTGACCGTGATTTAGTTTTGTGGTCAGTGGCCGGTGAATGGGAGTACTAGGGGCATACATTTGAGCGCATCAAAATCGATATTTTTACAACACTAAGAAGGCTCGCCACACCATGACACTTTGTTCGAGGTATCGCCTGGGTCTCTACACATGAACTCGAGCATTGAGAACATTGTTCATGTACACACAGTTTACTAAAAAGAAAGGTTTTGAACAAATCACTTTCACTGTTGGGGTTCCACTCGCGGCCGTCTTGCCAGTCAAGAGGTGTCGATCTCCGAGTGCGAGGATGGATAGCTCCTAAAGCATATTTCCATATAAATGCACCGCTAATTCGTTGTTTTGTCGCAAGTGAAAAACAATATTAAACTTCTAGTTGTAAAAAGAGCCTCACATAAGCCTAATATTTCATCCTTTGGAGTCCATTCATTCGCATTCGGAGATCGACACCTCTTGACTGGCAAGATGGCTGAGAGCGGAAACCCAAACAGTGTAAGAGAGTTGTTCAAAAACTTTCTTTTTAGTAAACTCTGTGTACACAAACAATGTTCTCAATGCTGGAGTTCAAGTGTAGAGACCCAGGCGATACTTCGAGCAAAGTTTCATGGTGTGTCGAGCCTTCTTAGTGTTGTAAAAATATCGATTTTGATGCGCTCAAATGTATGCCCCTAGTATTCCCATTCACCGGTCATTGACCACAAAACGAATCACGGTCAATCTCAAAAACAGCTCGTTTGTCGTAATTATGCTTTTAGATATAAGTTTGTCTCGTTTACAGTAAAAAAACAAAACAAAAAAACAGCCCAGGTTGCATTTTGGCAACAGTTATCCTTTAAGACACAAAATTCAGTTAACCAATGAAAGGCCATCATCTTTCTGTATGTGTGGTCAGCACTGAGATGCAAAAACATCAATCTCACAAATGTTTTCACTCAAGGAGCGTGACATTTATTTCCCCTTGTGCAAATAACTCAGCATTTTCGACTGAATATAACAAAATTCATATTGTGATTACATATCGGGAAACATTTTAGCACTGAAAAACGACTATAACAAAACAGTTCACTTTTCAATGTCGGTATTAATATCAACAATAGTCAAGAAAGATCTGACTACAAACTCTAAATAGTCACAATAAGATCTTTTTCTTTCAAAGGCATAAAATGACAACACTCACTATCGACACCCATTTTAAACATCAGAACTATTACTCTAGATATTGCTATACTTTTGAATGGCATATACTGTAGGACCATGACAACTATCTCATGTAGCTGGATGGTTCCAGAACAATCCACACAGTGGATTCAAAATAGAACCTAAATGGAGACTTTGGTTCAAGGTATCTGTCAAAAGAGGGTGCTTCATACTGCATTTCCACACAGGAAGTTTCACTTGAAGAATTAAATCTAAAAACAGACATTCTTCAAAAAGGAACAACAAGAATTGAAAGGCACAACACTTAAGTTTCTAAAAAAAATCTGCAGAACTTTGGAGTAGTAGTGCACATGGTGTGAGATCATTGTTGATTCTGATTCTGTTTAATCCACGTAACTCAAGTCTGAATGTTTACAATGGTTCTAAAAGCAAACGTACTCTCAGAAAAACCATGCACTGTAACCTTGTTCTTTCCTACTTCTCCAGCCCACTCTGATAAGACCAAAGTAGGTAGTGTGATTTTTAAAGTCAACATGAACTCAAAATGAACCCAATTTACTTTAACCCATGTTTGTTGGTCTTACTGTGCATAACCACTGCTGTATATTATTTCACAGATGATTTGTTTTTGTAATCTTTTATCATTGCACCGCCCGAAAACGACTTTACTTTGTCTGCTGACATCATCTAGGTCGTGCCTGTTAATGTTTACCAACAGTCAAACAGCAGTGCAATGTGGTAACACTTTACCATAGCGCTACAGGAATCCTAAAACCAATGCCTGAAAAAAGTTCTGTGGTTAACACAAGCTCATTATTCATTATAACATAAAATACGTCAGTAATACCTCACTTTTTTAAGCTTTTATGTGTTTAGAAAAAGGTGGTTGCTAACTGGGACTACAGGCATTAAACATGACATTAAACACAAAATCATATTTTACGAACTTGTTGTGTTTATACTAACTGTTATCTAACTCAAATTTTCCAACTTTATTTTAGAATTTAAATAAAAGCCGAAATAGTTGTAAGAAGCATATGAAGTATTTTCATTATCTTGAACAAAACATGCAGAAATCATAAACCTTTGTTGATCACAGAGCTGATTTTATGCAAGAATCCAAAATCGAATGGAAAAATCCTGATAGTTTTTGTCGAGAGCACACGGTAATGCTAATGCTGCATTCACGCCGTGTCGTAATTACTGTAATTACTAGATGTCCACCTGAGCCGGAACTGTTCACGTCCTGAAACATACGTTTCTATGGCAACACTATTAACGGCAAAATGAATCTGTGTAGTTTGAGTAATTGATAGAAAACAATACATCAAGTAAGAGTCCTTTTGCAAATGCCGTATTAATGAACTTTGTTGATTTAGTGGGACATTATAGTGGGACTGCATTGTATGTGTTTTTTTTTTGTTTTTTTTTTTAGAATATTCTTGCATTATCAGGACCTTAACATAGTCAATTACTGGAATTATTAACAAT
>NC_133365.1:24356316-24374806 GCF_049309525.1 Garra rufa
ATGATGATTGGAAAAGTAAATGTCAGACCACATACTTCACAAGAAATCTATTTCCTCACAATAATGGACAACAATTCATAATAGCTTATACCTAGAATACTACCTCCGTGTCCTCTGCCAACCGAGCAGTGTTTTTGACAGCCTTTATTTATTTATTTTTTACCACATTGGATCTTAGGGGGGCTTTAGTCCCTGAACCTAGAGTTTTTTGTTTTGCCTCAAAATAATGGGCTTAACACTTATTCAACAATAATTAAAAAAACATTTCACTTAACATATATTGAAAGTAATTAAAAGTTATACATAATAACCTCAAGTGTTTTTTCTATTCCATTTACCATGACCTCTTGGATCAGGTGTTGAAAACAGTTGATTTAATAACATTCAATTAAACGAAAAGTCTTTTGTCTCAATATTAGATTAATTTTATAATGATTAATTGTTAAATAATAACCTCCTATTTTTTCCCACCAAATTATCTGAATGAAAATGATTTGTGTTTGTGAATGAAGTGACCACAGTCACTGTGCTGGGCTGGGGTGCGCGCATCTCGAGCTCGCGCGCTGTTTTTAGTTTGCTGGGGCTGGTCTCGTGCACGGGCTCGTGCACAGTCTCCAGGCAGCTGTGAGAAACCCCGTAGCAGGAACTGGCTAAGCAGCCTTTAGCATCCAAGATGGCGGGAGCAGACAGCGACGACTCTCTTTACCCTATTGCCGTACTAATTGACGAATTAAGGAATGAAGATGTTCAGGTAAACAAAATACGTAGTTTAACAACAATATCTAGTTTGAGAAATAGACGCGAACGCGTAGGCTTGGATTGACAGCAGTAAACAGTTAACGTTAGCTACCAGCAACCGGTAATATGGGCCTGTCCTAGTTTAGCCAAGCGGTTAGCAACGAGAAGATAATTCAGCGATCAAGACATTACAGGAATATATATCAATTTCAAAGACAGATAAAGCCACCAGCAAGCCATTTAGTACACCTACATGTATTATAGGGTGTGTGTAAAATGATTTCGTTTCGAGTGTAAATGACGCAGAGAAGTTTGTGTGTTTGCTAACACGGCTAGTTATGTGATTTAACTGGTATGTCATTGACTCGCCCACTTAATCAGAGAATCACAACATTTCATTACAAGACATTTTAAAACACTTAAGTATAAATGTTGAGTAGTTTGCACTATAACTACACATTGATATAGTTTGTCATTTCAGTGAAAAGCGAATCAAGCAACCGTAAGCGATAAGAAGATAATTCAGCGACACTTCAGATTTATTAGTTAACTTAATTCTTATTTACAGCATTTAATATCTGTTCCATATATGTTTACAAATGTAAAACACACCAGTTACTGATTATTAGCAACTGTCACCAAAAGGTGAGCTCATTTTCCTCTTATTATTAATATTCAGGACTTATAATTAGAGGACTCAAATAAATGTTTTAGTTTTTTCGGTCTCAATGGATAGGTTAAGATGTCATTATTCCTTTAGTCTGCCATCTGTCAAGCCATCATTTAGAGTTCATAAGTTGTAAACAATAACCTAGTAGTCTGTTTGGTCCCTTAGCAAGTCAGATGTTTAAATACCAAGACTCTGTTCTTTACTTACTTTTTTGCCTTTTTTCATGTAGTTACGATTGAACAGCATTAAGAAACTGTCCACCATCGCCTTAGCTCTAGGCGTTGAAAGAACACGCACTGAACTTCTGCCTTTCCTCACAGGTAAGGAACTGCTATTTTTTCCAATCTATGATTGCAACAGATTTATTTTAGTTGTAGTAAACTCTTCTCATGCATATCTTTTTGTGATTGATCAGATACCATCTATGATGAGGATGAAGTTCTGCTTGCTCTTGCTGAACAACTGGGGAACTTCACCATGCTGGTTGGAGGCCCTGAATATGTGCACTGTCTCCTTGTAAGTTATTTGACTTAATTTCATGCTGAAATAGACTAAATGAGAGAATTCTCAATTGTTTGCTTGTACTTGCTGACTTGTGTATTGTTTTTTGTAGCCCCCTTTGGAGAGTTTGGCTACGGTTGAAGAAACAGTGGTGCGAGACAAGGCAGTGGAGTCGCTGCGGAAGATCTCCCATGAACACTCTCCAGTGGACCTGGAAGTGCACTTTGAGCCACTGGTGAAGCGTTTGGCCAGCGGAGACTGGTTCACATCGCGTACCTCTGCCTGCGGACTTTTCAGTGTCTGCTACCCACGAGTTTCCAGTACAGTCAAAGCTGAGATTCGCCAGTAAGTTTTTTTTTTCTATTATGCTGCATTTTCATTTTGGAAACGTTGATGCATTTAATACAGGGTTGTTCACACTTATTTTACACTCAGTTTAAAAAAAAAAATCACTATGAATTCAAAATTATGTCTTTTTTTATGGAATATATTGCAATGTCTATATAAATTACTCTTTGGCTTATCTGTGCACATCATTTTTTTGTAGATTCTTGTGCCTTTGTAATTCTGCCAAATACATAAATTATGTTTTAAAGATGAATGTAATACAATAATTTGACTAAAATCAGCATAAATTAAGTCAATGAAAGAAATGGCTTTTAAATAATAATAGGAAGCTCAATAAATAAGCTTTCTATTGATGTATAGTTTGTTAGGATAGGACAATATTTGGCCGAGATACATCTATTTGAAAATCTGGAATCTAAGGGTGCAAAAAATCAAAATACTGAGAAAATCACCTTTAAAGTTGTCCAAAGTAAGTTCTTAACAATGCATATTACTAATCAAAAATTACATTTTGATAGGTTTACAGTAGGAATTTTACAAATAATCTTAATGTAACATGATCTTTACTTAATTTCCTAATGATTTTTGACATAAAAGAAAAATCAGTAATTTTGACCCATACAATGTATTTTTGGCTATTGCTACAAATATACCCCAGCGACTTAAGACTGGTTTTGTGGTTCGTGACCCTGGATCACAAAACCAGTCTTAAGTAGCATGGGTATATTTGTAGCAATAGCCAACAATAAAGATGTCCATTGTATGGGTCAAAATTATCGATTTTTCTTTTATGCCAAAACTCATTAGGATATTAAGTAAAGATCATGTTCTATGGAGATATTTTGTACATTTCATACCATAAATGTATGAAAACTTAATTTATTGATTAGTAATATGCATTGCTAAGAACTTTATTTGGACAACTTTAAAGACGATTTTCTCAATATTAGATTTTTTTTTGCATGCTCAAATTCCCTTATGACTGGTTTTGTGATCCAGGGTCAAATATGGTGCTAGAATCTATTTAAAAAAACTTATTTAGGGCCATTAAGATTTTTTTATTGGTAATTCCCACATAAGTGATTCTCATTGGTGTCTCATTACTGTTAATTCTTGCAAGTACATAAATGTATTACAGTAAAAAGATTAATGTAATTAAATCTGAAGTATTGATGTTTGATTATTTTCCTTTTTCACAATGGAAAAAAAGGTTCTAAAACAAGCATAATTTAGATTTTGGGGTAAAACATGATCCGGACATGTTTTTAACACATTTTGTAATATTCACACCAGTGTATATGCATATTAAATGCATTCCCACTTTGCACATCCCTTCTTTCTTTTGCTGTGGCATATTTTTTGTATTAACAGTTTCAGCAGCTGTAGGGTTCCAGCTGGTTTATATCTTACTGAGTTTAATACGGAATCTATAGCACATTGTGACGTCAGACACATTTTTGTCCTGGTGTGAATAGGTCCATAGAAACGTATTGCTTAAATGTATTGTTTATTGTGGTAATTATTCACTCTGGGTGTGAGTAGCCTTTTAGACTGAGCGTAATTAGTTACAGCTTGTTAAAATCACCGTAGTGGAAAGGAAAATCAATACCTCATCGTCCTTATTTTCTGTTTCATTGGAAACATGTTAACACATGTATCATCTCTCCTCAGGCACTTCCGTACCCTGTGTTCTGATGATACTCCCATGGTGCGGCGTGCAGCCGCCTCCAAGCTGGGTGAATTTGCCAAAGTGTTAGAGCTGGAGTATGTCAAGAGTGACATCATTTCTCTCTTCACTGCATTGGCATCTGACGAACAGGTCTGGTTTCAGTAATACTCACTAAAATATACACACTCTAATTCCGTCATTACTCAAACCACAGCTAAATTCTCCGAGCACATGTTGCATGACAAGACCATTGGAGGCTTGAAAGGTTTTCATTGTGTTTATGTAACACGGTGCTGGAGCAGAATTGTATGTTAAATATCAAAGTGTTTTCTTCTGACATCTGAATGCAAACATTTACATCACTGTAGGACTCTGTTCGTCTCCTGGCTGTGGAGGCTGGCGTCAGTATTGCCACTCTGTTGCCTCAAGAGGATCTGGAAGCTCTGGTTATGCCCACTCTGCGCCAGGCAGCAGAGGACAAGTCCTGGAGGGTTCGCTACATGGTTGCAGACAAATTCTCTGATGTAAGCCAAAAGCAAATCATGTGTGATGTTAATTATACGTAATTGAATTTTATTGAAAAATCCTAGTGTTCATCACAGAATTCCATTACTGTTCAAGTTAGGGCTTGGTAGGATTTTGAAAAGTATCAAAGACTGCATTTGTTTAAAAACAGTAATATTGTTGAATATTTCAATTGAAAATAACTGCTTTCCATTTTAACATTTTATAAAATGGAATTTATTCTTGTGGCAAAACTGAATTTTCAGCAGCCATTACTCCAGTCTTCAGTATCACATAATTTGGTGCTTTTTATCACAGCTGAAAATGGTTGTCCTTTTTAATATCTTCGTTATAACAAACCAGTCTTGAACTACACTGCAGTCTATTGAAGCGACTGGCTGCTACTTTGTGTGTGCCACACAACGGACCAGGGTCAGAAATTTGTAAGGGCAATTTTTATAATCACCTTATAATAAAAAAACATATATATACATTTATCCAATTACTTTAATATTTGAAACTGTTGTCAATTACCATATACCGGTACTCTAAAATTGTATCTAAATGAAAAAACGAGCTCATAGGGTTGCAATATTATGACAAAAATCATTATTGTATATTATTGCTTTTTTTGCTGTAATTATTATTAATATCAATATAGAAAACAATATAAACTGTAATATAAACTACATTTAGCGAATCTGAATGTAATTCTGCGAATTGACACTTTCATTTTCACATTTCATTTTAATCGCAACAGCCGTAATATGTTGTTTAATTGTGCAGGGAGAATTTTTGCGTCTTTGTCTTGAATTTATGGGGCTTTTTTGTTCATTTTAGTGGCATATTTGCCACAAGCCCTCATTAATTTCCTCCCCCAACACACTGCGATCAGCAAATTCTTGTTGTAGTTCGTTACATCAGACAAACTATTGTGAGCTTAAGTGAGTCCAGTATAAGCTAAGTAACCACCTTGTCTGACTGATAAAAACCACTAAATCGTTTGAGGTTCATAAATGAATGTTGTTTCAGTATTGACAGAGCTCTACCAGTAAATGGCGATCCAGCAATCACTGCTTTATGATGTGTATTTGTGTACCCTGTAACTTTTTTTTTTATATTGCTAATGTTATATAAGCTACCTGGAAACCTCTTCTCTGTTATGTATCCCTGCTAAGGTTCAGCAGCTGGATCACAGTTTCAGGATGACACCTCATAAAAGTTCACTGGTCTCTATAATCCTGCTCTGATGCACACTGCTCATTGTTGTGCAACATGACCTAAATGCAGTTTCTTTCCATAATAATATGATAATATTTGTCGTGTCATCGGATGATTGTGGATTATCCTGATCCACTCTTAATGTCAGATATGGGAAAGGAAATGTTGAATGCTGCGATATAAATACCTAGAAATATCCTGGTTTAAAGAGCAATGACCACAGGCGTTTTGACCTGCTTTAGAAATGAGAATTATGCACCACATCTAATGCGCAGTGCTAGAATAGACTTGATTGTATCCTAGCATGCACCGGAAGTGTCTTTGTCCTTGAGTCTGCAGGAAATGTTGAAGTGCTACTGTGAAATGGAAATGTGAAGTGACATGCTTGTCTCTGTGAATTTATAGCTGCAGAAAGCTGTGGGTCCAGAAATCACAAAGAATGACCTAGTGCCAGCCTTCCAGAACCTTTTGAAAGACTGCGAGGCTGAGGTTCGTGCTGCTGCTGCAAACAAAGTAAAAGGTGAGAAAAAGCACCAAATCTGCTAAATCACTCCTTTTACTTTGAGTAATAGATATTTTCAGTAAAATAAGTTGCAAATGCAACTTGGGTGTCTATAAATCAAAATTGCATTGAGAGAAATAAAGATGCATAAGCATTTGTCATGTTTTATTACATTTAAAAGTGTAAAATGTTGGTAAATAAGTGACATTTAGTACAAAACTGAAAAATATAAGTATAAAACAAATTATAGTAGGGCCCTATGGAATCAGTTTTATTTTTTCTCAAATTCCTTTTTTCTGTTTGAATTTTCTTGGAGTGTTTTTTTTTTTTTTTTCTCTTTTTTTCCATTTTGATGGTTAAATGAAAACAAATAAGCTGTGGCAAATTTCAGAAAAAAGTATGTGTGTGTGCATATATGTGTATATATGTATGTATATATGTATATGTGTGTGTGTGTGTATTTATACAACAGTTCTTTCTGGTTCTCAAATCTGATTGGTTGAGAACCGTGAGATATTCTACTGGTATCGCTACAGGAACGCCCTTTCACAATTTTGTATCACTCCGCGTGTTCTAGCCGGGACCGTTTTTTTCCGAGTGTCATGGCGAACGTCCAAATCCCGTATCATTTTATAAATAATACTCTTTGTGTGTCACGGAATGTAGTTTTAAGAGGTTTTCAGGCGAGAATGTACTTGTTTGTAGTTCAAATATGCAGTTTGTTAATAAAGATAACGTCTGTTTGAAAATTTGCTTCGTCGTTTTCGGACGTGCGAGACCCATAACGTCAGGGGGCGTTCTGCACTCATCAATCCGCTCGAGCGCTCTCACCACGGCCAGATCTTCAGGATCTGGCTCTGATGTCTCTGTAGTGGTTACACATGACATGTAATTCATTATGGGTAAATCTAACGGGCAGTCTTTGATCTCATGAATTTATTATTTGTTCCAGATAAGAAGATAGTTCATGTAGCATGTTTATGTAAATTCAATGCTGAATGCTGCCTTTACTCTTGACTGAATTGCCCAGCAACTTTTTGATGCCTGTTTTTGTTGTTTATTAAATATTATTACTCAATAGATAAAAATGTATATAAACTATATTTTAAATGTATTTAATAATAGTACTTAGTATTGAGTAACGTGCTTACATTCGTGATGGTGAATTTAGTTAACGTTACATTGATCCGCCTTTAGATGGCGACAAGAGACCGTGTTATTAGTGAGCAGTTAATAGTGACTTTGGGACTTTTAAACTGAAGTTAAGCGGAAGTTATTTTTAGCTTCAAGTTTGCCACAGCGAATAAATGCACTGAGCAGCAAAATCACCCTTAATAGATGAACAGATATTAACGCTTTCTTCAGTAAACATTCAAACTAATGTCATACACGGCCGTAGCCAGCTATGAGGTCACAGAGGTCTGGACCTCGGTCATTTATGTTCAAAAATAAAATGTCAAGCTCTCTGAATGATTATTTAGCCGTTTAAACCACCTCATATCACATGAGTGTTTGCAATTCATGTTGCTGCAAGAAGCTAGTGCAGTGAACGGGGCTTGAGAGCGCGGGTGCAGCCTCCGTTTGTTGCCAGATCCACCTATTATACGTGTTTTTTACTCGTTTTTCCAATTTAGTGTGACACTTTGGGACGTTTATAAAGTGGAAAGTTGAACGTTAGTGATATATTAATCTTATTTACAAAACACAAGCTTTGAACATATTTCGGATATCTTTTTCTTTCTTTTTGTAATTGCTTGTTTTTCGATGCAATATCTGGCAACATTCTACATTCATAAAAAAAGCTTATAGACAATCTGTAACTTAATTGCTGACAGGAAGATACCACAATCGGTAAAACAAACGCAGTGATCATCGTTAATATCTGAAAGAAATGTATAACACTATCAAAAACAATAGCATAATACAAATCTGTTTGTTACAGAATGAAATAGCCTACTATGCCAAATAACGTTAACGTTACTGGCCAGCAGGAAGACGTCTCATGCTCTTTAGTTAACCTTAAGTCATCAAAAAACATTAATCAAAGCAGTGTTTCTCAACTGGTGGGTCACAAAAACGTTTTGAGTGGGTCGCGGAGTGTGCAGTCAAAGAAACAACAAACGTAATTCTGTTTTTTCTGACGCTACACTATTATTTTGAAAGACGTGCGTGAAAGCGGTTGACTCTCAGTAGCTGAGAAAAACGCGTTTTCCTCATTCAGTATCTACGGTCAAATCAGATGTTGTCAAGTTTTATGTCAGTGTCATTATTCTAACGTTATTTTTATAACTTGTTATAAAATAAAAATTCCCTTACCTAAAAAAAACGAACTTTCCATGTAAAACATTATACTGAATAAAAAATCTTTCATAATCATCTACATGTCTGTCTATTTTGAAGTTTAGGCTATATGTAGTGCATTTGTGGGTGTTGTTATTATAGCACAATTCTTAACACCTTACTTCGGACCTCACTAATTTTCAAACCCTGGTTACGGCCTTGATGTCATATCATCGTGAATATGAATAATGAATGCTTCATCAGATGCAGGTACGTTAATGACTCGCTCAGTCCATCTCTCTGCGATAATACTCAAACATGATACAGTGAGATTTTGATGCAGTAATACAATAGGCTTTCAATGAAGCAACTCAACATTCCTTCGTTACTAGTTCTAAAGTGACGTTTTGGAACTAGTAACGAAGAAGCTTATGCTCAGCTGATCAACCGTCAAACTTTGATTTGAATTCATGGCGGAAGGAATAGTTCGCACAAAAGAGGTTTTTTAAAGACACCCCGTTGTTATTTTTTTTATGCATTTACACACTCGTGCTGTCGAACTGTTGTATAAACGCAATATCACGAGTAGACTTGAGATATGGCTGTATATCGGCACTCTGTGATTACCTACGGCACTCGGCCTGTGGCGAATCACAACCGTGCTGATATACAGCCATATCTCAAGTCTACTCGTGTGATATTGCTCATATATATATATTGAATTTGATAAAATTTGCCTGTTTTCTTTATTCTTTTCTTTCAGTGTCAATATATTGAAATATTTATATTGTGATGGCCCTAGTTGATTTTTTTTGTTGTTGTTTTCAGAATTCTGTGAAAATTTGCCGGAAGACAGTAGAGAGACTATCATCATGACACACATTCTCCCCTGCGTTAAGGTAAAATGCTTTTTTACTCAGCACTTGTCAGCATCTCTGCAGTCTGTCACATTTCAGACTGATTACTTGTGGATCATTGTTCCAGTGCTCATCACATTTAATTGGTGCACAGTTCCAATCCTGGATCACTTACTGGCAGATAACTCTCGAGTCAGCATCTGTTCTTTAAGTGTCTAAGACTTAAACAAGATCAGATTAACAGTGTGTCATTGTGTCTGTGGTCTGACCTACTGGCTGTAGCAACACTACAACACTTTTGTGCTCTGTGTCACTTAGTGCATATCAATCAGTGTTTTCTCCTATATTGTGAAAAACATCTGGTTCTGGTGAAAATGCCTCTTCCTTTGCTTCTACTTCAAACGCTTTTGGCCAGGTTATCTTAGTAGCTAATAAATATATATTTTTGAGTGTGTTCATTAGTTTGGACATGTCCACCAAAATACATGCTATGGCCCACAGCATAGATACAAATAATTGCAAGATTCATGGCATCACAGCACATTTTATTACAAACCTTTTGTGTAGCTGAAGTACATTTGAAACTTCCTTAACAGAAGACGGAGCTTTGACGTGTTTAATACCAGTATAAACATTCAACATGGTCAATTATGCGTAGACTGCTTTGTTCCGCTTTCTTGTAGACTTGGATATTTTATTGCTTTACGTAAGATCTTCCCTCTGCAGTATGAATGTGTACTGATACCAGGCATTTGTTTTGATTTCATAATCGTGGCTGAACATTTTATAATGGTTTATGGTACAGTACAGTACCATTCAAAAGTTAGGGGTCGATAAAAGTTTGTGTTTTTGAAGAGTCCCTTATGCTCACTAAGACTGCATTTATTTGATCAAAAATACAGTAAAGCAGTAGTATTGTAAAATATTTGTACAATTCAAAGTAATTTTAGTTTTAATGTATTAGATGTTTTTGCATTAATGTATAAGAAATATTTATGTATAATTACGTTAAACAGTGATTAATTTCACAATGCTTAATGTTATTGTGGAAACCATTTTCTTTGATGGCAACATAATAAATTGATTTTGTGACTTTGGATTATTTTAATACATCAGTACAAAATAATTGTGTCCCTAAACTTTTTAACGGTAGTGTACACTACCAGTCAAAAGTTGTTGAACAGTAAGATTTTTATTATTTAATAAAGTATATTCTGTTCAACAAACTGCATTTATTTGATCCAAAGTATAGCACAAAAATGCAATTGATTCCTGGGATTTCAAAGCTGAATTTTTAGCATTATTACTCCCTTCACATGATCCTTCAGAAATCATTCTAATATTCTGATTTGCTGCTCAAAAAACGTTTATTATTACTATGATGTTGAAAACGGCTTAGATTTTTTTATTTTTTTTATTTTGTGGTGAATAAAAAAAATAGAATCCGAAATAGAAATGTAGAGAAGTGTAACATTATACATGTTTTTTTCATCACTTTTGATAAATTGTAAGCATCCTTGCTAAATAAAAGTATTACTTTCTATACCCCCCCCCCCCGCTCAATATTTAGGTATTTTAAATATTAATAATAATAAAAATAAATGTTTCTATAACAGCAAATCAGCATATTAGAATGATTTCTGAGGATCATGTGACACTAAAGACTGGAGTAAGATTAAGAATCTTACTGTTCAAAAACTTTTGACTGATAGTGTATGTACTCTAGCTTGTATTTAATATAGTAGTTTTTGTTGGAGCAGTGCATATTTTTGCACAATACAGTACAAAAGTTCTTTGTAAAGTTCTTCATTGATTTTCTTTTTCCTTTTATTTGAAATCAGATGGACAAACCAAGTGCAAGATTCTTAACATCTGAGCAAAAAAAGCTTGACATTATGTAACACTTGAGTTATAAACAAACTTAAAACAGTAAATCGGTACTAAAATACTGTCCTGCCCACTGATAGCCAAAATATATCTACCATTGTTAAATTTAAATTTGCCATTGTATCCGTACTGGTTAGGATCAGTAGCAAAATACAAAAACTCCAGTATATATGGATACAAGTAAGAATTTTTTTTTTTTTTTTTTTTTAAAGATTATTTTGAGGGTTGTGTTGAAGAATTGATAGTCATTGGCATTTTGTTTTTTGCTCCTCTGTCAATAGGAACTTGTCTCAGACACTAATCAGCATGTGAAGTCTGCACTGGCGTCAGTCATTATGGGCCTCTCCACCATCTTAGGCAAAGACAACACCATTGAGCACCTGCTTCCCCTTTTCCTGGCCCAGCTCAAAGATGAGGTAAGCCTGCTGCGCGTGCGTGTGTGTGTGTGTGTGTGTGTGTGTGTGTGTGTGTGTGTGTGTGTGTGTGAGAGGGAGACAGCACAGGTCTGGCTGAGGTAATTTGCGTCATGTTCCAGTCACAGATGATACTTCTGTGCAACTGCTTACTTTGATCCTGTTGAGGTGAGGCATTGCTAATGCTAGCCTTTTAGTGGAAAGCAGAAAGCATTGAAGTGAGAGATGAATGGACGAGTGAGGCACACTATCTCACGTCTCATCTCTTTATTTGCTGGAGCTTTTTGTTGCTTGTTGCTGTCTGTATTGCGATCGCTCCTCTTTAAGCTGCTTGGGAGAAGTCTTTGAACATCTGTCAGTCACACAGACTGCACGAAATAAATAGAACAAAGCCAGCTCCTGGACTGCAGTGTGCATTGATCCATGTTTTAAGTCAGGAAGATGTTTCCTATTCTGTGTCAGTTCTTGTACTGTTGTTCTGCAAAAAGAAAAAAAACCTCTCATGTAGTTGTCAGCCTGTAAATTTAGAAAACTTGACGCTTTGCAATGATTTAATGGTTAACATTCTTGCTGACTGTATGTAGAGATGAATATACAGTGCAACGTGCTGTTTTAATTGCACACAAATTGCTTGATTAAGACAGTTTAATGAATCATTTAGTGAATCATTTTGAGCCGATTACAGAGAAAAGTAAAAAGTTATATGTAATTTTATTTGTTGGGAATTTTACTGGGAAAAATTAATCAGTGCTAGTATTTTCGTATTTTATTTTTAATTTTACTTTAAATTTTATATGCTTTTAGTATTTAAATTTTTCATTCAATTTTTTTTTCTTTAGCTTAAATTTTTATGTTTAACTTTATTAATTTTATCAGGGTTCGTACAAGGTGCTTAAAGTGCTTGAAGTACTTGAATTTGACTTTTTAAAATGTAAGGCCTGGAAAACGCTTGAAAATGGCAATATTCCTTAAAAGGTACTTGAGAAATGATTGAGTTGAAATAGGTTTATTTAAAAAATTAAACACTTATGTTTTCACGTAATATTCACACAATTACAGATTGCAAACCAGTTGATTCAGATCTGAATTTTGGATTTTTTTTTTAACAGTAGAAAATATCAAACAATAAGTGAAATGTAGTGTAAAGTAGCGTTTAAAGTCCTAGAATTTTATTTTACAGTATCTCTACGAACCCTGTTTTATTTAGTTGCCAAGTTTTTTTTTTTTTTCCGATATTTTTCATTTCAATTACCAATTTTCCTTTTTTAATAGTTATAGTTGCTAATAACAGCACTCAGTTGTATTGGTTATTTTTTTTAACATGTTGTCCTGCAGTGTTACAATTTGTCATGTTCTTCCTGTAGTGTCCAGAGGTTCGCCTCAACATCATCTCCAACTTGGACTGCGTGAACGAGGTGATTGGAATCCGCCAGCTTTCTCAGTCTTTGCTTCCGGCGATTGTTGAGCTCGCTGAGGATGCCAAATGGCGAGTGCGACTGGCAATCATTGAATACATGCCCCTTCTGGCTGGACAGCTGGTGAGTCCCAACCGTCAATGTCCTAGAATGCTTTATCCTGAAATAGAGTTCGGAATGTTCCGGTGGTCAGTTCCTATACTTCAGTCTCTCTTAACACTTGAAGCATTTAACTAATTATCCTGTTAGCTTATTGCTGCCAAGTCGCCTTGGGTCGTGTAAGCTAATCTAACTGATATGATGTACCCTTTTTTCCCCCTCTTTCTCGTGCTTGCAGGGTGTAGAGTTCTTTGATGAGAAACTCAATTCTCTATGTATGGCGTGGCTCGTTGATCATGGTAGGTTACTTCTCAGGAACATTCATAATAACTCTTGTGCATAATTTGTCCTACACAGTGTTGAATGTAATTCTGTGTGGAATTCTGGTTACTTGTGGTGTAAAAATTAAAACAGCAGTTATGTCAGTAGACTAACGCTTGGTTCTCTGTGATCTTCAGTGTATGCCATCAGAGAGGCAGCCACCTGTAACCTGATGAAGCTAGTGGAGAAGTTTGGAGCAGAGTGGGCACAGAACACCATTGTGCCCAAAGTGCTGGGCATGGCTAATGACCCAAACTACCTGCACAGGATGACTACCCTCTTCTGCATTAATGTGAGTCAGAGCTTATTGGCTTTAACAAACATCTGAGTCACAGAGGAATGTATGGGGTTGGTGCTGATGCACTAGGTGGAAAAGCGCAGTTTGACGTACATTTTGACATTAAAATATATTAGAATCTTTCTCATACTCTTTGTAGAATGGTGCATCATCCATAAAACAATATTTGACTGCTGTAAGTTGTTACAGTATTTGATTTTCATTACATGATTAAAGGAGTCAAAACAATTTACAATAATAAAACTCTAGATGGCTCCAAGCTGATGGGTCGTTAATGTAAACCAATGATATTCACAGAGTTAAACTACTTGGCACAAGCTGATTAGCTCATGTTGCATACGCGACCAATAAGCTTGCTGCTCTACATTTTAAATGGCTGGTTAGCATTCACTAGAGCATTTCGCAGCACACTTTCAGAGTTCCTCTGAAACCCTCCACTTCCCCAGCTCCACCTGTTTAGATCTGCTTTAGGTTATTATATATGCTACTTGTACAGCAGCAGTATGTCTTAGATGCTCACAGAATTATGTCGGCATCTGTATTGGCAGTAGCAAGTTCCTGTACTTGTTTGCAGCAGCAACACCAGTAGTTTTCAACAACAGCAGCAATTTAGTAGCGTACCAGATCTATTCCGTCAAGACCAAATACATTAACATTGCCATATCTATAACCATGTGAAAAACTTCAGAGAGTTGTCATGATAGAAATATTGTTAGATTGTCGTCTATAAAAATTTTATGAGAACAATGTTGAATTAATCTTGAACTCCTGCAGTACCACTGATGTGTGTAACTGTCTTTTTTAGGCTCTGTCTGAGGTGTGTGGACAGGAGATTACCACCAAACACATGCTCCCTGTAGTGTTCAAGATGTCCAACGACCAGGTAGCCAATGTACGCTTCAATGTGGCCAAGTCTCTTCAGAAGATTGGACCTGTGCTGGACAGCAAGTATGTGTTCAGCCACATTAATGAATTGATTTTGTCAAAAATACTCACATTTTTCTAAATTAAAAATTTCTGATTTACATACTGCCATTTCATCCTAGATGCTCATGTCTTTTTGTCTTCAGTCACAAAGAAAGTAAGGTTTTTAAAGAACAATCCAGGATTTTTCTCCATATAGTAGACTTCAATAGGGATCAGCAGGTTGAAGGTCCAAATTGCAGTTTTAAGGCAGCTTCAAAGGGCTGTACATGATTCCAGCCGAGGAATAAGGATCTTATCTAGTAAAACAATTGGTATTTTTTCTTTAAAAAAAAATACAAATATATATGGATGTAAACATATCAAAATCTCACCATACGATACTATCTCTATGAAGTCCATGATACGATATTTATTGTGATATTTAAAACAAAAAAAGGACAAATGAAGTGAATTTTTTTATTTTTTTATTTTGTACCTTTAAAGCTAAATTTTATCTATTTAATGCATTTTGAGTTCATAATTAAGAGCTCACGCCCATGTTCTTAAATAAGAAAAAGTGAATTAACTGAACTTTAAAGGAGACTCAGCCCTCTTTTTATTGGTGGTGTACTGTCTCAGTCTAAATTACATTCACACTGGTGTTTTACAAAGCCAAACAAATTAGAACATAATAATAAAAGCAGTTTTATATTATTGTTATTCCTATGACAGTAATAGCCATATATTGTAAAACAGTTGCACTGTAAAATAAATTTAAATGAATATTTCATAGGTATTTCTTTTGCTTTGTAGTAGAGAACTTGCAATACTACTTCCCTCATTTCTACACTTGAAAATGATATTTTGAATTTGGACTGCAGTAACATGACCCATTTAAACCGCTAGCTGACAGCAATTCATATTGCACTTCTAAGCTTTCATTTTGACGGAAAGAGCAGTAGAGTTTTTATTTTATTTTGAAGGAAAACTCCAGCTTCAGTGAAAACAGGCTTACAAAAATGCATCTTGCTACAAATCTAGTGAAATGCTGTAATCATCTACCACAAAAATAAAGCATAACTGGTGTCCGTTGTGTTCCCAAACTTGTGCTAAACTCACAGCACATGCAATAAACGAGTTCACTGCATTTACTGGGAACTGAGCCGTTCTGAGACACAGAAAACAGAACACGAGCTGAACTGAAGTGCGCGCTTCGCTTTGAAATGCACTGCAAAAACAGACCTGATGAAGGGATTAAGCCATATTGTGCTTTCGGTTTTGTTTGTTTGACAGATGCTGTGTCAAAGCTTAATGGTCCAAAACTTGAAAGACCTTTTATGTTAGAATAAGAAGTTTGAATAATTTTTAAAAACTACACTCTTTGCCTGGTAGACCTATCGTTTCATATCGCCATGAGATCGCGACATTGAGACAGTTTTGCTATCGCGATACCACAATATTGTTAATATCATTACATCCCTACAAATTTCTATACTTTTTAACCACAAATGCTCATCTTGCGCTAGCTGTGCTATGCACATCTTTATGCATTACTTAATCACGTTGAAAAGATCACACGTGATTAGGTCTCCTTTCTTATTTTCTCCAACTTCAAAATCATCCGACATCATTGTTTCACCTTTTTTTTTATGAAGGCCATTTGACTTTGCTTTGTAAACATTGGGTCGGTACTTCTGCCTATTTCATGTGTGACCTTTCCAACATGATCAGGTAATGCATTGTGAGTATTTGTGGTTAAAAAGTATATCATTTTTAGTGTTATAAGAAAATGTCCTATCATTTTGCTAAAAAAAGATGCTTTTTCCATTGGCCACCATTAAAGTAAACTTTATGGAGCAAATCCTGGAATGTTTTCCTCAAAAACCTTAATTTCTTTTTGAGTGAAGACAAAGACATGAACATCTTGGATGACATGGGGATTCTTTTTATTCTGGAAGTGAACTTTAATGTGACTTGCATTAGCATCATGTCTAACTTTTAGTTTTTTGATTACAGCTGTCTGCAGACAGAGGTGAAACCAGTGTTGGAGAAGCTGGCATCAGATCAAGACATGGATGTGAAATATTTCGCCCAAGAGGCCATCAGTGGTGAGTTCCGCAACTGCTGCACTCGAGTGTTGTGCAACTGTTGACGCAAACCAAAAAGATACTATCATTCTTAAATACAACCTGTATCAGTGCGAACTGATGACTCACCATTATGTAACACTCGAGTTAAAAAACAACAGACTTAAATCTGTTTGGTTGATTAATATTAACAAAACCAACAGACAGTTTTGACATTTCTTTTTGCTCTCTTCCCAAAGTTCTTTCCCTGGCCTAAAGTACCTACTCGCTGAACGTAAGACCCATCTCTCAAGTTGACCTCCATTGTATTTATTGACATCCAGGATCGTCTGCTGGACTGTTTATGGAGAAACAGTGTGCTCTGTTCCCTCTCAGTGAGAAATGTTTTAGGGATACTTGGCTTCTCTCAGTGTTTTGTTCAACTGTTCACCAAACAAACCATCTTGCTCTTCATTCTCTGTATCTTCACTTGCTAACCCTCAGCCTGGGGTCAAACACTTAGATGGCGTTTTACTATCCACGTAACAATGTAACAAAGCATCATAGATTTAGAAACGTATAGATGTATTGAAGCATCAGTTGTCCAGATTTAACTTTCTGGACTGAATCACTTGCTCTTAGTGCTGATTTTAAGAGTTGACCCATGCATGCGCACAGCATGACAAAGGGGCGAATCACTACTGCACCTAAATCATTTGATTACTGTTCCTGTGCCCTGTCCTACACTGATTGTTGTTGAACCGAGACCCCATGAAGCACTAGCTGCACGTCCGTCTTTTAGCGATGGGCTCTGATACTGTTCCCATATTCTCAAAGTGCTCATCTTCTTAAAGGGACCATGACAAATTTCCATCTGCTTCCTGCAACTGTTATAACAGAGGATGGGCATTCCTAAACGGCCCTTTTTAACTGCAGAAGGCAAGCTTCTCCATTCTGTGCCATTGACCGTGTTGCACATTTTCTCTTTTTGTTTTGTTTTTTGAAAAGACCTTTAACTTGTGTCCTTTATATGATGCGTCTGCATGCCTCTTGCACACAGGTTCCATAGACTGTCAGTATATTGAGACGCTCATTAATCACAGGGCATCTTAAACTCCCTCCCGTAACACATTGCTTTTGCCTGTGATGTTGACTGTCCGATTCTTCTTCAGCTTCAGAGTGCAGTCAGTATAGTAGTATCTTCTATGTTATGAGTGTCATTAGAATGTGCTTCGGTTTTTATATGAATATGGTCACATTGCCCTTGATAGAAGGGAACTCAATAAAGAACGTTATATAACCCCATTTCGCTCTGTGTGGACCTTCTGTAATCTGTCAGGTCATATACAGTAAAACGCAATATAGCATGAGGATGTGTCTAAGCTGGGAGTGGATTGCAGCAGAGCTGTTTATTGAAGGAGGCATATCATGAGAAATCAAATTTCCTTCATCTTTGGAAATGAGTTTTTCCAGTTTTCATAGAAGACTGAACTCTCAGAACTTCAAACTTCTCTCCTGGCCTGAAAAAAGTAAAATAAACTACAAAAACCGCTGAATTTCTAAAAAGTGACTTGTGTAATTTATTAAAGCAGTTACCAGCAACTTTCCATGTCCAGTCACAGTGAGGTAATGGCAGGAAAGATCAAATAATGCAGGAATTCCATAAGTTTACACACATAATTTTTTTTTTTTTTAACAAGGATGCATTATGTGACACTGCAGACAAGCGATGTTGCTGAAAGTTCAGCTTTGCCATCACAGGGTTAAATTCCATTTCAAAATATCTTTAAATGGA
>NC_133365.1:24375306-24393529 GCF_049309525.1 Garra rufa
GTCGTTATTAAAACAATGGGACTTTGCAGAGGCTTCTTGCCGATAGCTTGGCTTCACATAGGTGTCTTCTAATTGTTACAGCACTCGCAGGTAAATTAAGACTTTCTTTGATCACCCTGGAGCTGATTATTGGCTGAATCTTTGCCATTTTGGCTATTCTTCGATCCAATGTAAAAGTTTACCTATAATAATATTAAGGGGAGTTTCCACATACATAAAATAGTCTGGATCCAAATCTAATTAATTATTCTAAATAACACTTTTGGGCCGTGTATAAAAAAAGGCTGTTAAAAATATTGTTTTAATATTTATTAATGTATTGTCATATTTTCCCCTCTTGATACAGTCACCTTTTCTTATTATATTGTTAACAAAATCAAAAAAAATTGCGTACAAAAAAGGCTAAATGATGTAAAAAGAAGTCCATTAGCTGCAGCAGCTCTACAGATCTTTCTAAAAAGGTCCTAGTGTTAAGAAAGTGTGCTCGGTTTATTTTTAACCTGTCACCTCGCGTAATTGGTAAGGCTCAGTTTGGTAAATAAACGAAAGCCTGTCAGTCCCATGTGATAAAATAATTAGATTTTCTTATTCATTTAGAAGACTGCATTCAAATCAAGATCTCATCACTAAAGTTTTTCAAGCTTCTAAGTCCTGGTAGTTTTTAAAACCGCTACACAATTGGCATCCAAGGTCTAACAGCCTGTGAGAACTGTCATGGCTTTGAGCGTTTGTTCTGACACGGCTGTTTATCTTTGGAGTCTGAATTGTGGAGCTGCTGCTGTCGTGCCTGCTGATGAACAGTTCACAGCTGGAACATCACGACTCGCCTTTTGAGTGTTAGTACCATTCTGCCCAGATTAATCATCAGGGGAAATTAACCAGCTTTATGCAACACTCCTGTTCATTCAGCAGCTATGTGTAAAGTTACATTTCACAGACGCTGTTGCCAGGTTTGTGTTTTTTGTTACATTTTTTAGTTCGTATTTGGATCTGCGCCAGTGACGGATTGCTTGTATCATATGGATAATTTACAGCTTTTTTGTTCCATTTAATAGTTCACCTTAAAATGAATATTCTGTCATTTACTTCCAAACCTGTACGAGTTGCTTCTGTTGTACACACAAAAAAAAGAAGATATTTTGAAGAATGAGAACAGGTTATGGTAGCTATTAAATTCTATAGTATGGGAAAAAATAGTTTTAAACTGAGAAAATTATTAGGGTTTGGACACTAATTTCATGATTCAATTCAGTTTTGATTCACAAGCTTACTATTCAATTCCTTATCAATTATTTTCGATATACAGTGCCTTGCGAAAGTATTCAAACCCCTTCATTTTAACGTTTTGTGTTTCTGCCTTATGTTAAATTGCTTTAAATGACCTTTTTACCATATAAGTATACGCTTCATACGCCATAATGACAAAGCAAAAACAGAATTGTCACAACTTATACATTTATTAAAAACAAAAAAACTGAAATAAGTATGTTGCATAAGTATTCATACCCTAACTAAGTACTTAGTTGAAGCACCTTTACAGCCTCAGATCTTTTTGGTATGGTGCGACAAGCTTTGCACATTAGCATTTGGCAATTATCTGCCATTGTTCAGCCATTGCCAATCTCTTCAGCTTTCAAGCTCTGCCAGGTTGGATGGGCACAGGGGCACATTTGGGCACAGACGCACATTTTCAGGTTTCTCCAGAGATATTTGATTGGCTTTAAGCCCAGGCTGTGGCTGGGCCACTCAAGGACATTCTCAGAGTCGTCTTTATGCCACTCTTGCTGTGTACTTAGGGGTCATTGTCCTGTTGGAAGGTGAACCTTCTGCCCAGTCTGAGGTTCTGAATGCTCTGGACTAGGTTTTCATGAAGGCCATTTCAATATTTTGGTGCATTGAGCTTTTCTTCTACTCTGCCACTGAAAAGCAGCCCCACAGTATTAGGCTGCTGCCTGCACACTTTACTTTTGGGATGCTACAGCTCAGGTGATGAGCAGTGCCTGGTTTTCTTCCATACACAATGCTTGGAATTGACCATCAGACCAGAGAATCTTGCTTCTCATAGTCTGAGGGTACTTTTTTGCAAATTCCAAGTTTGTTTTCATGTGTCTTTACTGAGGAGAGGATTGAGTTTGGCCACACCGCCATAAAGCCCAGATCAGTGGAGTGTTGCAGTGATGTTTGTCCTTCTGTAGGTTTCTTTGATATCCACGTATGATCATGGAGCTCAACTGGAGTGACTATCAGCTTCTTGGTCACCGCTTTAACCAAAGTCTTTCTCCATCAGTTGCCCAGTTTGGCCAGGAGGACAGCTCTAGGAAGAGTCCTGGTTGTTTCAGACTTCTTCAATTATAGATAATGGAGACTACATGCTTCTGTGAACCTTTAATGAGTGATGGCCAGATGTGTGGCTTGATGCAATCCTGTTTCTGAGCTCAACAGGCTGATTTTTTATTTTATTTATTTATTTTTTTACTTCAGGGCTTGGTTTTTGCTCTGATATACATTTTCAGCATTAAGATGTGTGTGCCATTCCAAATCATACCAATTCAATTGAATTTGCCATGGGTTAACTTTACTCAGTGTAGTAACATCTACAAGCAATATGAATGCTCCTGAGCTAAATGTCAACTGTTCCAGTAAAGGGTTTGAATACTTATGCAATGGAATCATTTAGGTTTTTTATTTTTAAATATTTTACAAAGATTTTAAAAACCTGTTTTTATGGAGTGTAGATTGATGTGGAAAAAAAGTCGAATGTAAGCCAGCAACATAACAAATGGGGAAAAAAATGAAGGGGGTTGAAAACTTTCGCAAGGTATTAATATCAGGTACAGTACATGGCAAATTTTCCTAAGGAAAAAAAAAATTACAATTACATAGTTATATTTCTACTCCAATGCATTTTTTTGTAATATAAACATTTAAATGGTAGCTGTGATTAAAACTTGATGGATATATTCAAACATAAATGAAACACTGAAGAACAGTAAAATAATTAATATGTTATATGGTGAATATATTTATCAAAAAGCTCAAATCTAGAGTTAATTTTGCTGACTAATCTTAGCTGACTAATGAGTTTATGGTCATTGAAATTGTTTTTTCTGAGGTAAATGTGACGTTACGTGATACTGTTTACAAGCTGTTATACTGATGTCTTTGTGCGGTTAAAACACTTAGGTGATTACATGAAACGGGATACAGATTTTGGTAAGTTTTGTGTTTATTCATGTTTATTTCATGTTGAAGCTGGTATTAAAACGGAGGAGCTTCTCCTGAACTGAGGCGTCACAGTGATCCATCACTCCACATTAAATGGCACCAAAACGGCATTTATTGTTTAAATACTGTAATGAAATGGACAGAATTTGAAATCTGAGACTTTGTTTCATATCAAAAGCAACAAAGCACAATGCTTTTTGTGATTTATTGAATGTTCTGTTCATTAACTTAAATACCAAGAATCGATAAGTCTAGCCTGTTTTCAGTTAATGAACAGAACATTCAATAAATCACAAAAAGCATTGTGCTTTGTTGCTTTTGATATTAACAAAGTCTCAGATTTTAAATTCTGTCCATTTTAAGAGATTAAGTATTTCGTAAAAATGAGAATTGGTTAAAATCGAGGAAACAATATTTTTTACCCAGCCCTACAAATGGTTTAAAAACACATTCTTGCTTTGTTCTCAAATGAATCAGTCATTTTAAACAAATCAAATGATTAATTAGCACCTTTCACACGTCGTCTTTACTGGAAAATTAGTGGTAAATAACCAGTGTGCGATAATGTGTGAACAGGACCTTTTTAAAAATACAGGTAAATTAGTTTACCAGTAAGGGAAATTGAGGGTGAACAAATTGACAGAATTTTATTGCTGGATAAGTTAACCCTTAAAGGTCCACTGAAGTGCCTTGAAACACGCAGCGTTATTCTATGTGGTGACGTAATTTTAACTGAAACAAAAACATATCGCCCAGCCCCGCCCACTTCTTTTGAATAGCCAATAGCGTTCCATTGATATCTGCTCGGGCCAGAGCCGTTGAGCTCGGTAAAGAAGCATTTGTAAGCTTATGACAGCCACAGTATAATAAATTACCCCATAGATTCAATATAAAACTCTTGCTAAAACAAAATAGTGATCATAATCACCAAACAGAAAACACTTACACTGTGAACAAGTGACCGATCTTAGCCGCAGATTCAGTGTCTATTTATAGTGTAGGGGGCGGGACACTACGGACTCTAGAGAGCATTTGATTGGACAGAACGTTTGATGAGAAACTGAAGTGCACGGTGATATCATCAAAATCGTTGATTCATATCGGCAGAAGTGACGAGACTGTAAGTTTTGAATGCCCATATCTTGTAAACACGAATTTTGTCGTTGTTTTGAGGCACACTAGCTTATAGATAACCTTAAGGCTAATATATTCATACTAAAAGCCAAAAAACTTTAATTTTGATTTCAGGGGGACTTTAAACAGTATTTAAAGGATAACTGTTGCCAAAATGCAACCTGGGCTGTTTTTTTTTTTACTGTAAACGAGACAAACTTATATCTAAAAGCATAATTACGACAAACGAGCCGTTTTTGAGATTGACCGTGATTTAGTTTTGTGGTCAGTGGCCGGTGAATGGGAGTACTAGGGGCATACATTTGAGCGCATCAAAATCGATATTTTTACAACACTAAGAAGGCTCGCCACACCATGACACTTTGTTCGAGGTATCGCCTGGGTCTCTACACATGAACTCGAGCATTGAGAACATTGTTCATGTACACACAGTTTACTAAAAAGAAAGGTTTTGAACAAATCACTTTCACTGTTGGGTTTCCACTCGCGGCCGTCTTGCCAGTCAAGAGGTGTCGATCTCCGAGTGCGAGAATGGATAGCTCCTAAAGCATATTTCCATATAAATGCACCGCTAATTCGTTGTTTTGTCGCAAGTGAAAAACAATATTAAACTTCTAGTTGTAAAAAGAGCCTCACATAAGCCTAATATTTCATCCTTTGGAGTCCATTCATTCGCATTCGGAGATCGACACCTCTTGACTGGCAAGATGGCTGAGAGCGGAAACCCAAACAGTGTAAGAGAGTTGTTCAAAAACTTTCTTTTTAGTAAACTCTGTGTACACAAACAATGTTCTCAATGCTGGAGTTCAAGTGTAGAGACCCAGGCGATACTTCGAGCAAAGTTTCATGGTGTGTCGAGCCTTCTTAGTGTTGTAAAAATATCGATTTTGATGCGCTCAAATGTATGCCCCTAGTATTCCCATTCACCGGTCATTGACCACAAAACGAATCACGGTCAATCTCAAAAACAGCTCGTTTGTCGTAATTATGCTTTTAGATATAAGTTTGTCTCGTTTACAGTAAAAAAACAAACAAAAAAACAGCCCAGGTTGCATTTTGGCAACAGTTATCCTTTAAGACACAAAATTCAGTTAACCAATGAAAGGCCATCATCTTTCTGTATGTGTGGTCAGCACTGAGATGCAAAAACATCAATCTCACAAATGTTTTCACTCAAGGAGCGTGACATTTATTTCCCCTTGTGCAAATAACTCAGCATTTTCGACTGAATATAACAAAATTCATATTGTGATTACATATCGGGAAACATTTTAGCACTGAAAAACGACTATAACAAAACAGTTCACTTTTCAATGTCGGTATTAATATCAACAATAGTCAAGAAAGATCTGACTACAAACTCTAAATAGTCACAATAAGATCTTTTTCTTTCAAAGGCATAAAATGACAACACTCACTATCGACACCCATTTTAAACATCAGAACTATTACTCTAGATATTGCTATACTTTTGAATGGCATATACTGTAGGACCATGACAACTATCTCATGTAGCTGGATGGTTCCAGAACAATCCACACAGTGGATTCAAAATAGAACCTAAATGGAGACTTTGGTTCAAGGTATCTGTCAAAAGAGGGTGCTTCATACTGCATTTCCACACAGGAAGTTTCACTTGAAGAATTAAATCTAAAAACAGACATTCTTCAAAAAGGAACAACAAGAATTGAAAGGCACAACACTTAAGTTTCTAAAAAAAAATCTGCAGAACTTTGGAGTAGTAGTGCACATGGTGTGAGATCATTGTTGATTCTGATTCTGTTTAATCCACGTAACTCAAGTCTGAATGTTTACAATGGTTCTAAAAGCAAACGTACTCTCAGAAAAACCATGCACTGTAACCTTGTTCTTTCCTACTTCTCCAGCCCACTCTGATAAGACCAAAGTAGGTAGTGTGATTTTTAAAGTCAACATGAACTCAAAATGAACCCTATTTACTTTAACCCATGTTTGTTGGTCTTACTGTGCATAACCACTGCTGTATATTATTTCACAGATGATTTGTTTTTGTAATCTTTTATCATTGCACCGCCCGAAAACGACTTTACTTTGTCTGCTGACATCATCTAGGTCGTGCCTGTTAATGTTTACCAACAGTCAAACAGCAGTGCAATGTGGTAACACTTTACCATAGCGCTACAGGAATCCTAAAACCAATGCCTGAAAAAAGTTCTGTGGTTAACACAAGCTCATTATTCATTATAACATAAAATACGTCAGTAATACCTCACTTTTTTAAGCTTTTATGTGTTTAGAAAAAGGTGGTTGCTAACTGGGACTACAGGCATTAAACATGACATTAAACACAAAATCATATTTTACGAACTTGTTGTGTTTATACTAACTGTTATCAAACTCAAATTTTCCAACTTTATTTTAGAATTTAAATAAAAGCCGAAATAGTTGTAAGAAGCATATGAAGTATTTTCATTATCTTGAACAAAACATGCAGAAATCATAAACCTTTGTTGATCACAGAGCTGATTTTATGCAAGAATCCAAAATCGAATGGAAAAATCATGATAGTTTTTGTCGAGAGCACACGGTAATGCTAATGCTGCATTCACGCCGTGTCGTAATTACTGTAATTACTAGATGTCCACCTGAGCCGGAACTGTTCACGTCCTGAAACATACGTTTCTATGGCAACACTATTAACGGCAAAATGAATCTGTGTAGTTTGAGTAATTGATAGAAAACAATACATCAAGTAAGAGTCCTTTTGCAAATGCCGTATTAATGAACTTTGTTGATTTAGTGGGACATTAGACACATTTAGCTGTGTTAGCCGTATTAAACTGCATTGTATGTGTTTTTTTTTTTTTTAGAATATTCTTGCATTATCAGGACATTAACAATAGTCAATTACTGGAATTATTAACAATTATATGAATTAATGAATTAATTATTACTTATTAAGTAAGGAATAATGTAAATCCAGCCAGTTATCGTAGAATAAGGTCCCGACAGACTTATAAGCAGCCCGACGCAAAGCCGAAGGCTGTTGTATAAGACTGAAGGGCTTTAGTCAACAGGCTGGATGTACATTATCCCACTTATTACATGGGTACTTGCCACAAAACTAAATAACTAGACACGAAATACTGATTTCAGTTTAAACGCAAAGTTTCAATATTTTATTAGCCAACCAAATGCAAAGCTACCACGAAGAAAAAAATTCCCAGCAAGCGAATAGCGCCAACTGCAGTTACTCGGATGAGCCTGTGTTGTTAGTTTTTCTCAGTTGTTATCGGGGAATAACATCTCGGAATGTGGTGACTGACCAATCAGAATCGAGTATTCCACAGAGCCGTGTAATAATTTGCAATAACAACTGGCTGGATGTACATTATCGCGCTTATTACACAGCTACTTGCCAAAAAACGAAGTAATTAGACACAAAATATTAATTTGAGTTGAAATATTTGAATGCAAGTCTTCTGTGAAGAAAGCAGCAGCAGGGGGCAAGTTCAAACTTGTCTGCAATTTGAGTTTTATTATTTTATTAGCCAACCAAACGCAAAGCTTCCACAAAGAAAACATTTAACCAGGAAGCTAATAGGGCCGACTGCAGTTACCCGGATGAGCCTGGGTATTAGTTTTTACTGGTTGTTATCGGGGAATAACATCTGGGAATGTGGTGACTGACCAATCAGAATCAAGTATTCCACAGAGCCGTGTAATAATTTGCAATGACAACTGGCTGGATGTACATTATCCCGCATATTACACGGCTACTTGACACAGAACTAAATAGTTAGACATGAAATATTGATTTGAGTTGAAATATATGAACGCAAAGCTTCCGTTATTAGTTTTTACTGGTTGTCATCGGGGAAGAACATCTCGGAATGTAGTGACTGACCAATCAGAATCAAGCATGCTGTGTAGTCATGTAATAAACAGAAATAATACCCAATATTACTACTTCACTTCAATTTGCTGCTCAATTTGCTGTCATTTTAATGATTTCCGTGTGATGTTGCAGCGGTCAAGAATCTCGTAATTATATATATATATATTTTTTTTAATGTAGCTGTTTTAGCTGTTTTCGTCTTTTTATTAGGATAGAACAGTATTGAAACAGGAAGCAAAGTGGGAGAGAGAGAGGGGGAGGGGATCGGTTAAAGTCTGCGAATCGGGACTATATGTTGAATCCAACGTAATAACATCAATTCTGACATGGTGTGAATGCACCATTACTTCCGGTTTGTCTTGCAAAATGACATTCTATCTGCAGCAATTTATAAGGTTAAAATGAGTATTTAATACTTAGTTATACATTAGGTATCATAAACTAACGAATGAAAATATTTTACAGCATTTATTAAAATATTTTTGGTTATGTTATTTATAAATATACTATTATTGTTAATTTTTGTTTTAATTCATTAATGCTACTTAGTGCAAATATAAATATAAAGCAGTTAAAGTATTACTAAATTAATGTAGATTGATAAATGCTGTAAATTATTCTTTGTTCAGTTTTTATTGCTAGTTTATGATACCTTACTAACTCATTTTTCACAAACTGAACATTATTTTAAAGTGTTGGCAATTTTTATAACAAACTCATGTCTTTATATTTTGTTCTCATCTTTCAGAAGTTCACTCAGAAAAATAGACTCAATGCTGTTTCATGTTGACTTCAACATTATTTCTAATAATTCTTTTTTTATCTTAGATAAGTTCTAATATTTACACATCTCTCTGTTAATTATCTATTATTTAAAATCACACAATACTATAATGAAAACATTAGTAGCTACTGATCATTTAAGGAAACAAACTACTTATAAAAACACTGAAACTCGTAGAACTCTAAAGTATTATATAGGAAAAGGAATATTGCTTTAATACTGATTTTTAAACTCTATGGTAGCTGTACTACATTTCATCTGTGCTTACCGGATAAAAAAACATTTCAGGACACTATCTCACAAACATCTCTGAAAATGAAGTTCTGTAATGGTCTACCACAGGATCAAGTGCACGTCTGTAGGTTTATAAGATGTCACACAAACCACGGCATCTTGTTTGTCCCTGAGGGCGTTTTTTCGCCACATCTTATGCCTGAGAGCCAGCCTCAGAGTTCTTTGTTTCACATTTAGTTTACGAGTACACAACCTTGTGGGACCTCTACACTCTCCATCATCTCACAGTCCAGAAAAGGGGCTTCAGGTGCAGGTTGGGCCAAAGGGCTTTCCGCTTTGCCTGGTGGGAGAGGCGGCTGGGCAGGACTCCATGCGTACAGGGGCTCTGTAGGGAGGGATGGGGTGTAGCTTGTGCGGTTGTCTGGTGGCGGAGGCCAGTCTGGGAAGCGGGCTGACTTGGGCCCGTACGTTAGGGGCGAGGTGCCGGGCTCCAGAAAAGGGGTTAGGGTTTGGGTCCTTGTGAAGGGAGGGCTGGACAAAGGACTGCTGCTGTTTTGGGGGTCTCTGCTGTCCTGGGGAGGTGGGTAAGCATCCTCTGCCAGCTGCATCTGGTGGAAGTAGGCCTGTACCTGAGACTGCTTCTGGAGATAGAGCCTCTTCTGCTGCAGTCTGTGCAGAGAATTACAAATGAACAGATGTGTCATAACTAAAAATCTTGAGGAGAAATCCAGGATATCAATGCACTATGAATGCAGTTGTTCCTGACCTGTGCTCCTGAAGTTGTTGTTCTAAAGTGCGTGGTGCAGCTTCTTTACAAAACATCTGTCCACTTCCAAGACCACTTGCTAACTGACTGGCCCTCTGTAAAAAAAATCAAGCCATAATCCATTGAAATAAATACATGTATATTTAAATACCTAACAGTTCAGTCATGAAACTATGGATTGTGCAGTCCTTTACATGCAGTCTGCTAGCAATCACATGCATGGCACAAGCTGACCGGCCTCTGCTGATTCTGCAACAAAACTGTTTGCTCAACATTTAAACAGTCTGGTTCAGTGTTTGTTGTCAGCTGGTCCTGCAGCACGCTATTAGAGTTCCTCTATAACCCTCCAACTCCCCCAGTTCCACCTGTCTAGATCTGTTATGGGATTTGTGTATGCCTCTTCATGCAGCCACACAAGTTTTAGATGGGATTTTCAGTGCTGATCAGAGATTATTATGTATTGCTATGTTGACAGAAACATTTTTTATACAACAGTTCTTTCTGTTCCTCAAATCTGATTGGCTGATAAAAGTGTGATATTCTATTGATAACACAACTCCAACCATTTCACCGTTTGTATCACCAAACTTGCTGTATTTCTCACAGGGACTGTCAGGGCAGATGCCCAAAACTATAATTTAAAAAGTAATACTGTTTTAATTTGTCACAGAATGTAGTTTTAAAATTTTTGTTTAAGCGAGAATGTACTTGTTTAGACTTTGAATTTGCGGTTTGTTAATAAAGATGATGTCTATTTGAAATTTTGCTTCATTTTTGGAGATGTGAGCTCCAGGGAGTCATGAACCCACAAAGAGCAGCCTCACCTCGGCCAGATCTTCTGGAATTTGCCACTGGCTCTAATGTCTCTCGTGGTTAAAAATGAGATGAGATTCATTTTGGGTAAATTCAACATGCAGTCTTTGGTCTCATTAATCTATTTTTTTATTCCAGAGCAAAGTTTTGGATGAAGGTTATATTTTATGTAACATTAATGCTGTATATCAGAGTGCTACCTTTGTACTTTTGACTGAATTGCCTAGCAACTTTTATGGTGGCTGCTGTTGTTGTTTATTAAATATTATTATTCAATAAATAATATTTATATAAATAATAGTAGTATATAATAATAGCATTTAGTTTTGAGATACGATGTGTGTTCATGGTTATTTTAGTTGTATTATTTCGCTGTTAGATGGCGACAAGAGACTGTCATGAGTGAGTCAGCAGCACTTTTATATTAGAAGAGACTGAATCAGGGTTGTAAACAAGCAAGCTATTTTTACATTCAACGACACTTTGTAGGACACAGCCAACAAATGCACTGAGCAGTGCTGTCATCGGAAATCACCCTTAAAAGATGAAAGGACAGTACAACAAAGATATCGCTTTCCTCAGCGGACATTCAAAACTAATTTTATTGTGAATATGAGAATTAATGCTATATCAGATGCATAATACAGTGAGCTTTTACAGTAATACAATATGTTTTCAATGAAGCAACTCAACGTTCCTTCGTTACTAGTGCTAAAGTGATGTTTTCGAATTAGTAACGGAGGCTTGGGCTCAGCTGTTTAACTGCCCAACTGAGATTTGAATCTGGCGGAAGGAAGCAATTCTGCACAAAAGAGGGTTTTTTAAAGAGACTCTGTTGTTGTTTCTTATGTACTTACACACTCATGCCATTAAACTGTTGTATAACCACAACATCACACTTATAGCAGTGTGATATTGTTTATTTATTGTTTTTTTTGTGATAATTGGGTCAATGATATGACACTTATTTTTTTGTCTAGATCTGTTCCTTTTTACCAAGTTTCAATAATATATACAGTGACTTAAATACACCTTTTCTATGATGGACTGCATTGATCATGGGTGATATAACTGTACCATAATGAAACCCATAATTAAGACAAAAGTTTGAAGAATGAAATTTAAAAGTAGATGTAGAAGTAGTTTAACAATCTTATATTATTATTTTTTTTAGAAAATGATTTAGAAAATGTTTACTCTCATAAAGTCATGTGGTTTAACCGACAGGTAGAATCAAGGCGCAAAAAAAGCAACAGGAATTGAGTCTCTTAAAAAATAATAATTTGAGCTTTTCATGGGAAGGCAAAATGACTTCAGTTTGTAAAGTGTCATGTGGTGCGACTCCCCAAAAACATAAAAAATAGTTAAAACACCCTTTATCTTAAAAAAATTGCTTTACACATATATTTGTGTTCATATATATTCATGGTATATGGAAAATATTACGCTTTACTTAATGGTTACACCAAATGACATTTTTAGAATCATTAAGTTTAAACTTAAAAATGGTATATACATTTTTTAAAACCATAAGAAACCAACACAAAGAGTACATTTCTAGAAACATGGCACACGTAATTTAAACCAGATTTGTAAAAGAGATCTGTATAAGATTGTGCTCAATCTTATACATAATTGACTCACCTGTAGTCGTTGAGCGAGGTACTGCGTCTCCAAACTCTGTCTCCTGGATAGCAGATAAGGGTGCATTTTACCAGTAAAAGTCAATGTATCTTTTCCAATTAGACATTGGCGTCCTTCTCCCTAAAATTTAGAAATTGTTTCATATCAGAATAAATCACAGATTTCTGCCATCTGTAAAGTCAAACAACACAGTCAAAAACTTAATTTTATTTAACATTCAAAGGCAAAATAACAAAAATAGAAAACAAGAGAATAGTGAGAACAGCACAAATGGCTGTCTGACCTGGTGGCTAAATGGGTGGTGAGGCTCTAGGAGCTCCTGGGGACTGATTGTGGGTTTGCCGCCTCCTCCACCATCTAACACTATCTGGGCTTTGTTCAGCTCTAGGAAGCCCTTGGTTCTGGCCAGGTTCTGGAGGTGCTGTCTGAATGCCACTAAACCTGTTGGGTTCAATGAATACAACAGACTTTAGAGTCAGATGAACTGGTGGAGATATTCCTGTGACTGCTGCAGGGGTGGTCTGACTCATAGTCTTGACTACTGCTATAATTAGTACAGCAGTGAATCACTGCAATTATTTCCAGCTTTTAAAAGTAGTCATTATTCATAGAAGGTCAGATATCATTCAGAATGAGGGTTATTTTATCCGCTAACAATACATTTTCCAAAACACTGATTATAACGTAAATATATGCTTGCAAGTGACTAAAGCAGGGGTCATGCTAGGTTTTGTGCTCCATTCACATTTATGGGAGAATAGATACTGTAGCAGATTTGGTGTCTTTTGTTGTATATTATCTACAAGGCTGTTGAATGCTTAAATCTGATTGGTTGACGAACGTTCCAAGGTGTGCAATACAATTATTTCCAAGGAAACGCACGGCTAAAGTATTTCAAGGCAGGTTGTGAGCAAATTACATGTCCGTATCACTTCGCCAAACGATTTCAGTTATTTCAAATGTCCTTACAGTCCTTACAATGACACTGACCATTTTCTTTTGTGTCCAACTGAAGAAACAGATTTGTAACAATTTGAGGGTGAGTTGTCCTGTTTGAGAGGAAGGTGATTGATGAAAAATGATGTGCACATGACAACACAGATCATCCTGACCTTGAGTGAGAGACGTGTCTGAAGCTCTTCGCCCCTCTCTGAAACTGACTAGTGAGTGATTATGAGCGCCTTGCCCCTCTGTGTTGAGCGGCTGAAGGGTGGGCTCAGGGGGCTTCATGCCCAGGAAGACTGGAGCTGCGGGGCTGGCAGGTGTAGTGCTTAATGCTTCCTTTAGAGCTGGATTCTCTTCAGGCAAGCTGAAGTCACTTTGAGTCGAACCCATGCTGTACTCGGAGTCCATGCTGCCGAGGGACGGGTTCAGACCTGCGGAGAGGAGCTTTTGTTGTAAATGAAGTTCTCTCAAGTGTATGGTTGTAACAGTATTTATTCAGTGTCCAAAAGTTAAAAGTGAGTTTGGTGAGTACATAAATCTCAGTAACCCAGAACTTTAAGAACTGCAACATGATGCATGGTTTACATTACAATGTAAAACATTAATCCAAGTCTTGCTGACCACATTCGAATCTAGACATAAACAGAAACACATCTGTTTATCCGTGAATTCTCTGAATATGCACTTTTGCTGTACTGACTACACTTGTTTTGATCAATGTATAAATTAAGCTTTTCTTTCTTTTTCTCATTTTTATGACTTTAGGATATTTAAACAATGCACTTTTGTCTGATCATTGTTTAAATCACGTTGAATTCCTATTGTCATGAAAATGTGCTTTACAAATAAACTTGTCTTGCATTGACGTAAGCGACATGAGCAAAATCAAAGAGTCACAAACTGTCTACAAAAATAGTTGATCGTTTATTGTCAGTGGTATTACTGTAAGCAGTTTAGCTAGGACGCAAAATGTTTTCCATGAATTCATGTGAAATATGTTATTGTGAATTTTTTTAAAAAGGTTATTGCGACTTCAATTCAGATTTTTTTCTCACGAATGCCATTTTTCTCACAAATCGCATTATTTGCCATTTTGACATTTTTCTCGCAATTTTGAGTTTATATCTCACAATTCTAAGAAAAAATTGTGAGATATAAACTCGCAATTGCGAGCTATAAAGTCAAATTTTGTGGAAAAATAAAAACTGCTTAAAATTCTGACTTAAAAACTCGCGAGTGCGTGTTATGAAGTCAGAATTTTGAAATATAAATTCACAATTCAGAGGAAAAAAATAGAATTGTGAGATATTGAATTGTCAAAATATTGACTTTATAACAATTTTATAACATTTTTTTTGTGATGTTATTTCTCAGAATTGCGAGTTTATGTCTCACAATTCTGACTTAAAAACTCACGTTAGAATATGATGTAAACTAAAAAAGTCACACTTGTAAATTTATATCACGCAATTCTGACTTTCTCAGAATTGTGACTATTTTTCTCAGAATTGCGGGTTCATGTCTCAAGTTTATATCACAATTTTGAGAGAAAAAAGTCAGAAGTGCAAGATATAAACTAGATTTCTCAGAATTGCACGTTTATATCACAATTCTGAGGAAAAAAGTCAGAATTGCAATTTTGTATTAGTTTTGAGGGGGAAAAAAGTAAACTTGCAATTGCAATTGAATTTTTATTCAGTTTTTTTTATAAATTGGCTTCTATACAATCCATTTTTATTGCATTTTTATTATCAGAGAATCTAAAAAGGATTCCCCTCTCCCAAAAAATTTTATTAAACACTGATAATAATATTGAGCAGTTTCATGTGACCCTAAAGACTGGAGGCTGAAAATTTAGCTTTGCAATCAAAAGAATAATTTTATAATTATAATAAAATAGAAAGTAGTTCTTTTGAAGTAAAATCATTTTACAATCCTGTTTTCCCTGTATTTTTAATACATTTTTTGATTCTGTATATTAATTAAATAAATGCAGTCTTGGTGAGCATTACAGACTTTCAAAGAAACTCAACTTTTAAATGGTAATATATCTTTAAGATACTATATATTAATATTGAAGCATCTTTAAGACTATAATTGCCTAACCTCATCACACATAAAATGCAATACTAACCTGTAATGGGCAGCACAGCAGGTTGGTTGGTGACCTCAGACAGCGTATGCCGACGCTGACTGAAGCGAGCTGTATGAAAGGCGGCGAGGGGCACAGCGTGCTCTTCCTCTGCCTCAATGCCCTCATCAATGGACGTCTCCATAACGTTGCTAGGCAGCGAGCCGCTGACTTTGCGGACAACGACTGGAGGGAGCGGGTCCAGTAAGCAGCCATCCACCTGAGATATAAATACACACACACTGTTGGCAAAACTATTTTGGGCTGAAACAGCTCAGCAGTCTATGGGACATTTTCACTTTGTTGTTTCCATCTGACAGCTGAAATCAAAGCTAAAACCCAATGGATTTATTTAATAGCTATTCCTAAAGAGGCAAACAAGGATGTGGTAAAATGTACAGTATATAAAGATTATTAGTCAATAACAATTTAAGGCTGATGCATGGTATAAATCTTATTGAAAGGTTCATCTATGCAAAACTTACATTTTAGAATTTTCTTTACCTTGTTTTTTTAAACAAAATGCAAACAAATGTGATTGAAAAGTATACAGTTGAGGTCAAAAGTTTACATCCCCATTTCAAAATTTGCAAAATGTTGATGATTTTTATCAAAATAAAAGGGATCATACAAAATGCATGTTATTGTTGATTTAGTACTGACCTGAATAAGATATTTCACATAAAAGATGTTTACATATAGTCCACAGGAGAAAATATTAGTTGAATTTATAAAAATGACACAGTTCAAAAGTTTACATACACTTGATTCTTAATATTGTGTTGTTACCTGAATGATGTTTTTTGTTTAGTGATAGTTGTTAATGAGTGCCTTGTTTGTCCTGAACAGTTAAACTGCCCGCTGTTCTTTAGAAAAATCCTTTAGGTCCCACAAATTATTTGGTTTTCCAGCATTTGTGTGTATTTGAACCCTTTCCAACAATGACTATATGATTTTGAGATCCATTTTTTCACACTGAGGACAACTGAGGGACTTGCAACTAATACAGAAGGTTCAAATTCTCACTGATGCTCCAGAAGGAAAAACCATGCATTTAGAGTCAGGGGTAAAAACTTTTGAACAGAATGGGGATGTGTACATTTTTCTTATTTTCCCTTAATATCATATTTTTTTCATTTAGTACTGCTTTTCAAGGGTTACAGAAGATAGTTGCATATTTCCCAGAAGACAAAATAAATTAAATTTACAGTGATCTTCACATTCAAAAAGTTTTCATCCCCCGGCTCTTAATGCATTGTTTTTCCTTCTGGAGCATCAGTGAGTGTTTGAACCTTCTGTAATAATTGCATATGAGACCCTCAGTTGTCCTTAGTGTGAAAAGATGGATCTCAAAATCATACAGTCATTGTTGGAAAGGGTTCAAATACACAAAATTGCTGGAAAACCAAAGAATCTGTGGGACCTGAAGGATTTTTCTGAAGAACAGCAGGCACTTTAACTTTTCAGGACAAACAAGAGACTCATGAACAACTATTACTAAACAAAAACACAGCTGTGGATCATTCAGGTAACAACACAGTATTAATAATCAAGAGGATGTATACTTTTGAACAGGGTTATTATTATAAATTCAACTATTATTTTCTCTTGGTGACTACATGTAAACATCTTTTATGTGAAATATATTACTCAGGTCAGTACTAAATAAACAATAACATGCATTTTTAATGTAACAATTTTTATCTTTTTGGAAAATGAACGATCGTTTCTCTAGATAAGACCCTTATTTCTCAGCTGTGATCCTGTGTAGAGACCTTTGAAGCCGCAATGAAACTGCAATTTAGACCTTCAACTAGCCGGCTCCAATTGAAGTCCACTATATGGAGAAAAATCCTGGAATGTTTTCCTCACAAACCTTCATTTATTTTTTGGACTGAAGAAAGAAAGACATGAACTTCATAGATGACATGGGGGTAGGTAAATGATCAGGAAATTTTAATTCACCAGTGAGCTAATCCTTTAGCGCTACTATGTATATCACCATGCTAAAATCTCTAAGAGTTGCCATGACAGAAATACGATATGTTTTTAGAAAAAATAGACATCAGTAATTCTTTTCTACCTCCTCTTTTGGTCATAACATCGATTCTCTTTTCTGTTGCATTCTAATACAATGTTTCCTTTGAGGTAGTTTTGGGAACCCAAAATGTTTTTCTCTATGGCTCATCCTCTATCACTGTTTGTACCATGTTTTTTTTTTAAAGCGTAGACCATATCTGTGTCATCTTATTAATTTATAAGAAATTATGTAATGTTGCTTTGTTTAATGCCCACAGGCGACCAGCAGCTTTTCTGAACAACAATAAGCCAGCTGAAATAAGTTTGCGAGAGCGTGACCTCAACGTGTTTAAAGAGATCCCTAGATTGCCATCTGTTCAGCTCCACAGGCGCTGAGGCTAAATGAATGACTTATCACGCGTCCCTTTGTTCATAAACAAACATTTACATTTATTCATTTGGCAGACGGTTTAACAACAACTCACACAGTCCATTTAAGGACTACTTTTATAAGAGTGTTTGTTCCCTTGGAATTAAGCTCTTGACCTTGGTATTGCAAGCACCAACTGAATAGAAAAAGACCTGTTGGAGGGCAAATTGGTATGTATACGGCAGAGTCCCCACAGGATGAGTCAATGCTGCACGTCAATT
>NC_133365.1:24736821-24851873 GCF_049309525.1 Garra rufa
TCTCACTTCTGATCAATTTAATGTGTCCTAATAAAAATATTTTCTTACTTTTTTTAAAAAATAAATAAAAATGAGAATAAATAAATAAGATCTTACTGACTCCAGTGTTCGACTGGCAGTGTATATATGTTATTTAATATAAATACATTATGTTTTGAACATCACTCATGTGCCAATGAAAGAAAAAAGGTAGCTACTGAAAACCTGATACACACAACTCTCTTTGTGGAACCATTGGAAAACAAAACAAAAGAAAAAAAAAGAGAAGGGGGATTAAAAGTGAAATCTTTGAAATGTGTGAGTGTTTGTGTATGTGCATATCTCCACAGTGTGTTTGATTAGCCTGTTCTCTGTTTGAGGAGGATTACTGCTGGCTGACAGGACAGAGAAACACACAACTAAACCATTAATTAAACACATGCACATGCACACACACACACACACACACACACACACACACACACACACACACACACACAGACACAACTACAACTTTCTGCTGGTGTCCCCAGGGCACATTATACACCATACGGGTACAAACACAAACTGGCATAAAAAGCCCACTCAAATGAAGATTATTTGACAGTTAAAAGTAACTAGTAAAAAGTCTAACCGACTACTTGATTTTTAAAAATCCTTGATTTTATTTTGTCTGCGTTGAGTAACCAATAAATAATGAATAGCTAATGACAATCCATAAAAACCCATTATTAGTCTGTTTTCCAAGGCTGCATTATATATTAAAGCCACTTGAAAATCATGATTAAGCATAACTGTAATTTTACAAACGCTACGATTCAGTTAAATAAATATATGAGATGCAGGTTTAATATAAGTGCGTCAGTTATTTACATGCATGTAGGTTACGTTTGTGCGTCTCACAGTAGCTCTGTTCACAGGAACTGCTATCATTTACATGTGTGGAGAGCCACAACTCCATCTCTGCATGATGTTGTGAGATTGGGGTTTATTATAATGTTCATCTGGGAATGCAACGTGTGCCATTTCATCAGATTTGTAAGGTAAATCATTTATAAACCTATGCAAATAAAGGAGAATAAATCAATATCTTTTTTCTTATGCTAAGTGTTCATCGCAATTTAAAAATAAATTTAAACCCTTACTCTTTTTACTCGTTCTGATGTCCACATATTCATTAAATTACAGTGGCTATAGCATTTCTAAAGACATAGATATGGCCAAATGTTAAAGATTAAGTGGACATTGGACTTAAATGTTGTTTATCAATATTAAACAAGGATTAGATCACGCTGTGAAGTGTAAAAACAATCGTCAGGCCGTTGGCGCCCTCTGTAGGCCTTTGTAGTAATGCGTAATATACATTCGTTCTATTGTTTATGTATTTCAACAGTTTTGTGCAATAAAACCATATGATTTCTTGCTTTGGATTCTTTATTTGAACTAATTATTATTGCCTCATTGCTATTATATATGTATTTTAAGTCATTTTAAAGGCTGTTGTTTACTTACATCTGTTTTTATTACCACAAAAAGTAATTATAATTATAGGGCCCTAAGAAATCTGTTTTATTTTCAAATTAACTTTTCAAATACTCCGTTTTAATTGTTAAATTAAATTGCTTTAATTCAAAATCCTGTCTTTAAAATAAAAAAAAATCCTTTAGTTTTCTGGATTCCATTTTAATGGTTCCATTCATTTTGAACAATCAAACGCATCTTCAATTAATTGATTTTGCTAAAAATAAAATGTTCTTTAGTAAAATTGTGGGAAATTAGTCTTATAGATTAATCAATTAATTGATAAATTAGTCAATAGATTAATCAATATTAAAACAGTCATTAGTGGCAGCCCTAGTTAAAAGGACAATTCACTCAAAAATGAAGGTTCTCATCATTTATCATCACAAGTGTTGTTCCAAACCCACTTTTGTTCTTTGGAACACAAAATGAAACATTTAGCAGAATGTTCTAGCTGCTCTAATAACAGGTTAAGTCTGTCCATCGCAAAATGTTGTATAGCTTCAGAATAATTAGAATATAACACACGGTTTTTTTTTGTTTTTTTTTTGTTTTTTTTGTTTCTGGTATATAATTTGTTGTAGGGAAAACACCAGCTGTGTTTTTCTGTGTAAACATCTTGTGTTCCACTGCATTAGGGTGAGTAAATAGTGCCAGATTTTCATTCTTGTGTGAACTATGCCTTTAGACAACTATACATCTCATGAATGTGAGGGTTTGAGAATGATCAGATGTCTGACTCTGATGTTTCAGCAGACAGAGAAAATCAGACATGAGGTGAATATAAGACGTCACTCACCGGGCATCATCGCTCATGCTGCTGTGGTCCATAGGAGCCATGAAATTCATCAGCTTACTGTGAATGTGAAACCTGACAAGAAATTTGAAAGAATGACAAGTATTTATAATGTGTTATTACAGTCTTGAAAATTCAATTGTGACATTTAATTGTGAGCACACACACATTTACATGACAAATACACAATTAAAAGATATTTCATAAGAGATTATATCTGCTGTTTATTCAGTAAAAACAACACATCTCATTCAAAATAGTTTGCTGCTAAATAATAGCAGATGTTTTACTGATTTGATTATATGATGTAACAATTTGAAATGAAATCAAATTTATTTTATTTTGCTTTTAAATATGTATAAAAACTAGTACTTAAAAAATGTTTTTATGCATTTATCTTTAGTTAACTATAATAACCATGAAAGAACTGCAATACTTGTGCTGTAGCATTAAAAACAATAAAAAATTGCTTTAGATAAGTAAATTTTGCAAAGCACGTCAACAAAAAAAAAAATAGTTTGTTTAAAGGAAAAGCCTGTTTTTCCCATTAATGAGAATAATCCTGGACAAATTCATGTTTAAAATCAAATCAAATAACTTCCTTTTTCTTTCAATTGACAGGTTTTGTGAGATTGACCTGTATACACTGTCTCTTTCAGGAGAATAACAGCTTACCTGATCTTCCTGCCTTTGCTGGCTTTGGTGTCCACCTTCTTCTTGATTTTACTACGTAGTTTCTGGATGGCAAGCCACTGCCTGTAAGATCAGAGGTTGAGTTATTATGGTCAAATGTGACTGACACATGAAACAAGTATATACAAGCAAGTGCACACACTCACTTTCCCATGGCTACTTGATCATTGGGGTCTGTCGCACTTGTTTTGCGCTCAATAAGCTCTCGAAGTAGCTGTGAAAAAAGGAGAGAGAGATCCATGGCGTCACATCAGTCTACTATTTTCTTTATAACTACTCAACATTGTTGTTGCACAATAATAATTTATCCTGTCTGTTTTCTTACCTGATGGTAAAAGTCATCATCATCAAAAATCTCCTCATCCAAGTCTTTAAGGTGCACATTAGCTTTCACTGCCAGTTCAGCTGGCTGAAATAACAGATAATGAGCTAAGTGAGTCTTTTAGCATGATGGGGAATGTCACTTTTAAAAGTAGTTTTAAACTTAAATACAATTACATCAACAGATATACAACCTACTGAAATAGCTAAATTATGATTAACCTAAAAATATTCTGCATTTAACAGCGCTATAGCTAATGTGGTTTTCTTACAAATCCAGAGCAGTAAATTGAATTAAAGAGAATTGTCCTTTAAAAGCAGAGTGGCGTCTTACCTCTCCCTCTGTTTTACTGCTGTCTATTTCAGGCGTGATGGGCTCCGGCTTCCCCAGAACTCTGTATTCAGACCTGCGCATCTGTGTACGATTCACCAGCCTCTCTTTGTCCATTAAAACATGCTCTACCTGTGTAAGGATGTTCCTGTCAAACGCTCCAAAACCCTGTTTGATGGGAAACACAAAGAGTAAATTAGTTAAGATTAGGGCTGCCACTAAAGATATTTTTATATCGATTAATCTATCAACTAATTTATTGATTCATCTAAACGACTAATTTCCATACAATTTTACCTAAGAACATTTTATTTTTAGCAAAATCAATTAATTGAAGATGGTTTTGGATTATTAAAATTTAACGGAACCATTAAAATGGAATCCAGAAAAGTAAAAGAAAAGAATTTGGTAAAAATAAAACTGTAAAACTCAATTAGTTAGGCAGGATTTTTGATTAAAACAATTTAATTTAACAATTAAAACAGAGTATAGCAAAATTTTAATGGAAAAAAAATTAATTTGGAAATATAACAGATTTCATAGGACCCAATAATTAAAATATTTTTTTGTGGTAATAAAAACAGACGCAAGTAAACAATAGCCTTTAAAATGACTTATGACTTATAAATAAATACATAATAGCAATGAGGCAATAATAATTAGTTCAAATACAGAATCAAAAGCATGAAAAAAAATGGTTTTAATCGCACAAAACTGTTAAAATACATACTATAAACAATAGAACGAATGTACATTATGCATTACAATAAAGGCCTACAGAGGGCGCCAATGGCCCGATGATTGTTTTTACACTTCACTGTGCAATCTAATCCTTGTTTAATATTGTCTAAACAACATTTCAGTCAAATGTTTACTTAATCTTAAAAATTTTGGCCATATCTTTACCACAGAAATGCTATAGCCACAGTAATTTAATGAATATGTGGACATCAAAACAAGTAAACTCAGAGTAAGGGTTTAAACTTTTATTTTGAAATTGTAATAAACACTTAGCGTAAGGAAAAAGATATTGATGTATTCTCTCGAGTTTGCATAGGTTTATAAATGATTTACCTGACAAAACTGATAAAAAGATAAATGTTATCATATACCCAAAACTCACAACAACATGCAGATATGGAGTTTGAGATGCTCCACACACTTATATTAAACCTGCATCTCATGTATTTATTTAACTGAATCATAGAGTTTGTGAATTCACAATTATACTTAATTATGATTTTTAAGTGGGTTTAATATATAATGCAGCCTTGGAAAACAGTCTAATAATGCGTTTCATGGATTGTCGTCCGTGAAATGAGCCACTTGCAGTATTTCGACAGTTATTTGACGTGGGCAAAATAAAACCAAGGATTTTTAAATATCGAATAGTCGATTAAAATAGACAAATCGCGACAACCCTAGAAGATAATGACATTTAAAGCAGTGACAGCAGTATCCTACTCTGTGACTTTTAAAAACACACATGCATTTGCACATATGCATTATAATATAATGTAATATAATACATTTTGTACCTTTTTGCTCTTGCCGGTTGTGAGTCGCGTCTTGTCGTACCATTTCTGCAGGGTGGCATCACGGTAAGGCAGAAAAGCAGCAAATCGTTTGGCCATAAAGTTGGGATACTCTGCCATTTCCAGTTTTCGTTTAGGGGGTCCGTTTCGCACTGCTTCCTGTTCTTTCTCTTGGCCGCCATCCCCATCCATATCATCCTCACTGTTAATCTCTTCATCGTCTTTAGCACTGCTGCTGCATGTGAAATAAGACATTGAAATACGGAAATTATACATACATACATCAGATTAATTTCCAATGATAATTCACAATTTCCATTTGTGGGAAACAGAAAGAATAAGTCGATCTGTCAAAAACAATAGTTAATTAACATTACAAGATATTTAACAATGTATACAGCTTGGTTACATAGTACTCCAAAGTAATTTGAAGAATACCATGGTATTTTTTGATTTTTCTGTAAATAAAATGTAGTAATTCACACAAAAAAGAAAATTCTGTCAACATTTAATTAATACAAATTTATTTTAAAACCAGAATTTGTTACCTGCTGGCCTTCCAGGTCTTTCCCTCAGAGATGGCTCTGGTTTCAGGGTTTTGGTAGAGCAGCAGGTCCTGGAGTTCCAGCAGAGACCTTTGTAGAGCCTTTAGGGCTTTATGACCTACCACACACAGATACAAGCTTATCATACAGCACATGTTAACCACAACATCAATTCAGCACACTTCTGTAAATGCAGGGTCATTACAACTCACCTCCTCTGATCTTAGTCATTTCTGCACTACACTAGTTAAAAACATCAAAAACCCATGAAGAATGAACTCTACAGCCCAAGGCACACAAGCCATCAAACAAGATACTGATTCCATGGCATAGAAAACAAGCTTAGGTAAAGTGTAGAATTTTTAAAATGCTGTCAAGAGACATCGAGAAGTTAGACATTTGTGGTTTAGGAGAGGTATGCTATCATTTTCATTTTGAGTTTTTCAGTCTTACGATGACCCAAACTTCCATTGGAGAAACCAGTTCCCTTTCTATAGTCCAACGTATCAAATACTCCCAGAAAAAAGGTGCCGCCACTGGGATAGCACCCTTTCAAATAACACTAATTTGTACACTTTAGGTACAAAGATGTACTTTTTAGAGTTTTTTACCTTGGGGTACCACTCCAGTAACAGCTTTGTACCTAAATGGTAAACGGTCTTCTCATTCGACTTGGGCCAGTAAACTACCCAGAACACCCTAGAAGCCACAAGCAATAAAAAAAAAAAAATGCACTAAAAACACTCAAAACATCTTAGCAATCATATAGCAACGCCTTGGCAAAAATCCACAACGTCATATCACCAAGCTTTACCTGGTAAGCAAAACTCCTACAGAGCCAATATGAAAAGCAGGGTAGCACAAACAAGTCTATGCTACAATTTACTTTACATAATAAGCACAAATAAATAAATAAAACTCAGGGGTGTGGGGTGCATCTTTACTGCTAATCAACTGTACACATGCACCTCTCCTTCCATCCCAAAGCAACGCGCTGTTCAGAATTCAGGAGGGCGGCCCCACATCAATCATTCTCTGGCTAAAGGACCAGAGCAATAAATATGCAAATGAGGAGCAGGCAGTCTCTCTAAGCAGCCAGATCTGCTTGAGAAAGAAGGTGCACAAGTGTATTAATTGCTCGGAGCTAGAAGAATTCTTATATTAAAACTACAAGTGATGTTGGGCCTGTTTGTTGAATGCAGAAGATATGAGGACTGAACAATGATAAAGGTGGAAATTAAACCGCATGGTCATATGATTCCTTACTTAACTCAAAAGAAGACACAGCATGGGAGAATTAAAAATACATTTTATACCAAATTCCTAGCCATCTTTAGGAGAAGAACACCACCGTATACACCACTTTTCAAAAGTTTTGAGTCAGGTCTCCTATGTATGCATTTATTTGATCAAAAATTCAGTAAAAACATTCAATTGTAATAATATTTCACAATATTAAAGTGCATGTTTTAACATATTTTAATGTTTAACATATTTTAATGCTTAATGCTCATATTTAATGCTCAACAATGGTGCTGCTTACATATTTTGTGGAAACTATGATTTGACACTTTTGATCAATTTAATGCATCCTTGATAAATAAAAGTAATAATTTCTTTAAAAATATATTTTACTGACTTCAAATTTTTTCCAGACATTGACTTTATTGACCACAACTTCATTTTACATATACCATCTTCCAAAACACAGAGCAATAGAACAACTTTACGGTCAGAAGAAGAAAATCAAGTATTATTCACTTACTATTTTTTAAAGCTTCAGCATATTCAGCCCCTCCCCTGCTCTTGAACTCTGGGAATGTCTGTGGCTGTGGAAGCTGATTGGCTGTCACAAGAGCTTTCTGCATTTTGATTCGCCTTTCAAGCATCAGGTCCCAAAGAGCTGTGGAGATTTGAAAACAGCATGAAGTTGAGTACACTTATTTGGTAGTTTCGATTTTCTTATAATAGATTACTATAAATGTGACCCTGGACCAGTCTTAAGTAGCACCGGTATATTTGTAGCAATAGTCAAAATTGTTTAATTGTATGGGTCAAAAATCATACATTTTTATTTTATGCCAAACTCATTAGGATATTAAGTAAAGATCATGTTCAGTGAATATATTTTGTAAATTTCCTACCATAAATATTTCAAAACTTAATTTTTGATTAGTAATATGCATTATTAAGAACCTCATGTGAACGACTTTCTCAATATTTAGAATTTTTCGCATCCTCAAATGTGTTCTTGTTGTCGATTAATCTCTCTATTGTAGAGCACATATGTGAATGTGTGCAAATATCCATACCGAGCTGATTTTTCACGGCTTTCCCTTTTTCAACCTCTTCATCAACTTTCTCTTTGGAGAAGGTCTTCAGAACTGTTTCCCCCTCTTCATCTTCCTCCTCTTCCTCAGAGCCTTTCTCACTCTCTCCTTCACTGGCAGCTGAGTCATCTTCTTCCTCACTATCTCCCAGATCGTCCATTCCCTCTGTAAGTTTCATAAAGTCTGTACCCTTCATTTTAGAGATCAAGCTGGACATCTGTGACCCATCATCTACATTAACATCCTCCTCTTCATCGCCTTGTTCTTCTTCATCCTCTTCATCCTCATCGTCAACATGTTCATCCTCCTCCTCCTCATCGTCGTCATTGTCGTCATCCTCCTCCTCATCAGCATCACCTTTGATGCACTTCATGTACTTGTCCAGAATTTCATTTTCTGCTTCTTCATCATCATCACCATCATCATCATCATCCGCTGAAAATGTTCATAAGTATTCATTTATTAATCCCATTCTTTAATCCACAGATAGCTATAGACAAGATACTAGTTAGTTGTTGTTTTTTTTAAGTGTAAATTAAAGGTTTTCAAAACATCACACTTGAAAAAAAAAGTTTGTCACTATTATTATTATTATTATTTAATTTTATTTATTTTTTTCTAAACAAACAGACACTTTCACCTCACCTGATCCATCTAACTCTTTCTGTATATCTTTTCTGGATGTTGCCTTGCCACGATATCGACGATCACTATCAGCCAGAACTGCAGCAGAGCGCTTCCGCAGATGTCCAGATAAAAGGTCTTCATCATCATCATCATCACCAGCTTCATCAAACTTCTCTATGACTTTGGCTTTCGTCGCTGCAGTTCACATAAATGATGTATTGTTGTTGTTTAGTTAAACTTAGTACACACAGGCATTTAGCCATACAGTCAGATAATCATATCAACAGTCAGTTATCCATATGTTCTCACATGAAGAACATATCTTCAATGAAACCTACATGATAAAGATTTAGACTATATCACCAGACCATAAACAATGAATAGAATAAAATTGATGCCTTATGACAGTCGTTGTAACAACATACTGTAATTATCAACTGGCCCTGCTCTAATAAAAAAGATACTTATTATAAAATATTATTCTTATAATATAATAGTGATAGTATCATGGTACAGTGACGGAATCATATGGTAATACAATGTTACTGAATGACTACCATATTTATATACTGTACCATAACATGTACATGATACTTTAAAAAAAAAACGGTGCTACCACAGCACACAAAATACATATAACTTACCATGGTACATTCTTTTAATGGAAGCTTAATATTAAATTAATATACAAGTAAAAAGTCTAACAGAAAATGGCCTATAGTGTGAAAACAAAAGAACATGAACGCTTGTTGTTATCGTGACAATCATATTTTTACTAACTTTTATTAAATGTCATGAGTTACTGTGTGAAGTAAAGAGGCTTCTCAACACAGTCAAGCATGCAGACACATCGTGCTTGCATTGGAGGTGATAGATTTTCTATTATAATAACGCTAAAATGCTTTACAACGCTTATGTTATAAACGGGTATGTTCATAAGGTATAATACCTTCATCTTGGTCATCCTCAGGATCCACGAAGCTTGGTAAAGGATTTAACAATTCCTCGAGCTGCTGTGATATGGAAGCTGCCATGACTGCCCCACGCTGTAACTCTACCGTGACATCATCAGAGCGCGCCGGAGTTGTGACGCGTGTAGAAAACACAATCGAAAGTATTTTTTTTTTATTGAACTTTAACAAAAACAATTACATAAAAAAATACAACAATATATTTTACATACAAGAGCACATATATCCTTGCATGTTAGGGGCACTGCACATATACATGTATAAAAGAATACAAATAAATAACTAAAATGTAATAAAATAAAATAAATAATAATACAAGAGAAAGGCTTTGCTTTTTACTCAACTGCTGTATAGTCTTTTTAGCTTTTAAATTTTTACACAGTCGAATGTGTGTTCTTAAAAACATCTTTTCTCGTAATAACGACATCTTTTCTCGTTAAAACGACATAATTATCTCGTTAAAATTAAAATCTTTTTCTCGTAATAACGACATGTCATAAAAACGATCTGATTTTCCCATTATAGAAATATGGTTACATTATGCTAGCGAGCTAAGTAATTATTTGAGCTGCTTTCGCCACAGTCCTTACATAGCATAAAGGAGGATCTTGGATGCTGCATTTATAGAAATACACTGTTTATGTATTTTAATGTAATGGTTTTAATTGTAGCGGCATGTTTATTAAGATTAATCTCGAATCTGTCTACAATAACTGCACTTTGACCCAGAGGATGTGACTTATTTAAGATGATCAGATCAAAACTGTTATTTCTGAATAATCGACTCTGGGCTTGGAATATTATTTGGATGACTTATGTTTGATTTAACAGCAAATCGAAATACTAACAGAAATAAATAAAAGAGAAATGACGTTTGATTGTATTATGATGGTTTTGTTCTGTTTGTAAAAAGGAAAAAAAAAAATAATTAAGCCAGATTTTTCCTATTTTTGTTCATGGATAAAAAGAGAGCTTATGCTCAAATATTTGTGCGTGGGTGGCCCTGAAAAGCCACTTTTCAGCTCAGTCTGTCTTTACTGTCTGTCCCATCCTGCAGAATAAATCTTCATCTGATGTGTGCGCTTCCAGTATCCGTAGTTTCAGGTGCTGCACATCTCGTATCTTCACACCATAGACAATTGCCTTCAGATGACCCCAAAGATAAAAGTCTAAGGGGGTCATTCTTCATCAATGGAAACTTCAAGGCCACTGGATATTTGAAATTGCTACATGATGATGTGTTTCCCTCTTTATGCACCGAAGCTGGCATGTTCCCTGAGTTTTTCCAGCAAGATGGTGCACCACCACATTATGGGTGTCAGGTCCGAGCATTCCTAGATGAACAGTTTCCTGAAAAGTGGATTGGTCGTCGTGGGCCAGTTGAATGGCCCCCAAGGTCTCCCGATCTGACCTCCTTAGACTTTTATCTTTGGGGTCATCTGAAGGCAATTGTCTATGGTGTGAAGATACGAGATGTGCAGCACCTGAAACTACGGATACTGGAAGCCTGTGCTGGCATTTCTCCTGCGGTGTTGCTATCAGTGTGTGAAGAGTGGGAGAAGAGGGTTGCATTGACAATCCAACACAATGGGCAGCACATTGAACACATTTTATAAGTGGTCAGAAACTTGTAAATAACTCATGAAAGAATAAAGTTACGTTAAAACCAAGCACACCATTGTTTTTCTTGTGAAATTCCCAATAAGTTTGATGTGTCAAATGACCCTCTTCCTATTGAAAAAACAAAAGTTGGATCCAAGATGGCCGACTTCAAAATGGCCACCATGGTCACCACCCATCTTGAAAAGTTTGCCCCCTCACATATACTAATGTGCCACAAACAGGACGTTAATATCACCAACCATTCCCATTTTATTAAGGTGTATCCATATAAATGGCCCACCCTGTACATATACATATACATATAAAGCGCAACACTGCACTTCTCAGGTCAGCGGCACCAGCGCGATCCCTTACATTAGAGCTCATTTGTTTTACCCACAAACAAAAATCCAAAAAATCTAACTTAATTTTCGTTTTTCCATTTCTCAAACAAAGCAAAATAAAAATAATAAGCTATTATTGTTATTATTATTATTATTATTATTATTATTATTATTATTATTATTATTATTATTATTGTTATTAATTCATTTTGTTTGAAAAACTAAAAAAAAAACGAAAATTAAGATAGATTTTTTGGATTTTTGTTTGTAGGTAAAACAAATGCTTATTGCTTTAATAGTGTTTAACATGCGTGGGGCGGCCTTGATACTTAGGCTGATTATATTATATTATATTATAACGACTCGACAGGTAAGACGTGTTTGCTAGCGCCACCCAATGGGCAGCGCGGCGCTGACAAACACCAGAAGTGGGGCGGGACTTGCTGGTTTAATTGTAATCTCAAACGCCATTGGTTACCTCCTCTATTCCGGAAGTCAGTCAAGTTAATAAGCTTAATGTTGTATGAAAAATTAACATATAACCTTTAACCATTCCAATAACCGTAGAAAAGAGTCATTACAACCTAAAAAGAGGGTTTATGTCCTGGGTTTATGGGTTATATTAGTTATTATAGAAAATATGCAATGCTGTCTAGGCTAATCTGTGCGCGATGTAGACAGCATTCAAAATAAGTTAATAATAAATATTACATAAAGTACATTAAATAAAATAAGCCTACAATAAACATTTTATGCATCCCACAGTCTTGTAAGTCCATGACCCTCTTTTTTCTGTAATATTTGTATCATTCGTTTATATTCATTATTTTTCCCTTCATTACGACTCCTTACTTGAAGTTTGAATGTAAATGATACTGTAAATGATCGACATGCCAATAAAGCTTTGATTATGCTATATGACTGGGATTTTTACTGGAATGCAGTTTAAAGATTGAATTTAACATATATTTTATTTTGTTTCGTCTAATTAGACTAGCCTATATATATAGTATTTCATTGACGAGTGAATTATTCACGTAGTTTCATTTATAAATCATTTTATCGTCACAGTAGCCTACATCAAATAAAATAGGCCTACAAGACATTTTTTATCCATCGTTCTATTAACTGATAGTTTTTTTTCCATATTATTATTATTATTTATGCATATATTATATATTTATTAGTATTTATGCCCGTGTGTGACGAAAAATAAGCTGTTTTCATTTACAAATTAAACTACTTGAATGATTCATTCCTCAGTGAAACACTATTTAAATAGGCTAGTCCAGGGGAGTTGCCATAGACCTAAAGCTCTACTGGGGCACAGGCCCCCCATTACTCATATCACTACAATAAAAAAAATAAAATAAAAAAATAAAAAATCGCGTTGTAGTTAACACAGAAGTGCGTAGATATAGATATTTGCGTGCATAGTCTTCGGTTAAACTGCGTTGCTTTTAGAAGCGTTAATTCAGCTGGTGCATATAGTTTAATGTCTTTATTTCGTGATTATCAACGTAAATTATAACTGAAATTTGAGATTTTACTGGGGCATAGCAGATTTTTACTGGAGCACGTGCCCCAGTAAAAAGGGTCTTGTGACGTGGACTAGTCTATTAATTAGACGAAACAAAATAAAATATATGTTAAATTCAACCTTTAAACTGCATTCCAGTAAAAATCACAGTCATATGTCGAGCATTTACAGTATCATTTACATGTAGAACGTTAAGTAAAGAGATCGAAATGAAGGGGGAAACGACTATAAACGAAAATAAAAATATAACCAATAATAATAGGCTAATAGGCCTAATAATACGGAAAAAAGACAATCAGTTAATAGAAGGATGGATAAAAATGTCTTGTGTAGGCCTATTTTATTTGATATAATTTAGGTAATATTTATTAATGATAAACTTCTTCGAATGCTGTCTACATCGGGCACAGACAACATTCAAATCCATAGACTGCTATTATAATTACCCATATGGATATCTTTGGATCATAGTGTCATAGAGACTTGGGGGTGGGCTCGTTTATTCGGGCCAATCATGAAACACCAATGACACTTCCTATCCACGCCCTAGCAACCATTATCAATCGCCCTAGCAACCAAAACCCACACAGGCATATCATCAAATCTGAATGTCATGGAGACATGGGGGTTGACTATGTCATTCATACTGGCAAGGCGACTTTGGAGTATCATCATTGGCCACTCCTTAGCAACTAAATAGAGTACCCTAGCAACCGTTTAACAAGGCCTATATCTTTGCATCAGAATATAGAGACATGGGGGTTGGTTTATGTCATTCATACTGGCAAGTAGACTTTGGGGTATCATCATTGGTCACTCCCTAGAAACTAAATAGAGTACCCTAGCAACCGTTTAGCAAGACCTATATCTTTGCATCAGAATATCGTAGAGACATGAAGGTTGGTTTAAATCATTCATACTGACAAGTACACTTTGAAGTATCATCATTGGCCACTCCCTAGCAACTAAATAGAGTACCCTACCAACCATTTTGCAAGATCTATATCTTTGCATCAGAATATCGTAGAGACATGGGAGTTGGTGCTAGCATGTTGCTAGCATAATGCTAATCATGTTAGCATGTTGCTAGCATCATGCTAGTCATGTCGTTAGCATCATGATAGTCATAAAAAAATCAGATGTCAGCACGGCGCAAGCACTTTAATACCGCGCTATTTCGTCCCACTTTTTGGGTTGTTTGGCTTCCCATAGTAACGAACTAGCTAGTCACGACTGTTTCCCGAACACAGTCGCATCTCCGTCGTTTGAACCACATTAGTTCAACAACTTAGGGCCGTTGTTAATGACATTGTTAATGGGTTCCCTCTTACGTCATACTCCGGGATTCCCTTAGGCATTTATGCACATGCGCACTTATCAAAAAGGACACTTTAAAGGATGCACAAAAATACATAGATTAAAATGCATTTATATTTAAATTGAATAGACGAGATAGATTATACTGCATGTTAGCTTGCTTATTGTGCCCAAGAGCATAATTTATTGAGTCCATATGTCTTACTAACAAGAAACTATGCTTCTAACCACAGGTCAAGAGCTGTAGTTCCAACCAAGTAAGTTTGCGACGCTGTTTGCGAATGTTCGTTTGAACTATGGTTTCGGAAAACACCGAATCGTTGAACTATGTTGGTAACGATGGAACTTGCGACCATGGTTAACGATGCTTTTGGGAAACGCACCCATGATTAGTGCAGTGTTGCGCTTTATATATGAAACTTGCAACAAATATAGCCAACCATTATAAAGAAACGTTATTGTGACTAAATTTGCAGAGCGGTACATCAGACAAACATTTATTCTGCAGGATGGGACAGACAGTTAAGACAGGCTGAGTTGAAAAGTGGCTTTTCAGGGCCGCTCACGCACAAATATTAAAGCATAAGCACTCTTTTCATGAACAAAAAAAATACAAAAAATTATTTATTTTTTAAACAGAACGAAATCATCATCATCATAACACAATCAAACCGTGTGTCATTTTTCTTTTATTTATTTCTGTTAGTATTTCAATTTTCTGTAAAATCAAACTTTAGTCATCCAAATAATATTCCAAGCTCAAAGTCGATTATTCAGAAATAACAGTTTTGATCTGATCATCTTAAATCCTCTGGGTCTGAGGGCAGTTATTGTAGACAGATTGGAGATTAATCCTAATAAACATGCCGCTACAATTGAAACAATTACATTCAAATTATTAAAACAGTGTATTTCTATATAATTTCGGCAGCGTGCAGATCTTTATGTCAGGACTGTGGCGAAGGCAGAGCGGACAAACGTTTAGCTTACTCACATAATATAATCATATCATATATAACAGGAACATCGGATCGTTTTTATGACATAATGTCGTTATTACGAGAAAAAGATGTTGTGTTAATGAGAAAAGATCTCATTATTACAAGAAAAGATGTCGTTTTAACGAGAAAAGATCTCGTTATTACAAGAAAAGATGTCGTTTTAAGGAGAAAAGATCTCGTTTTGACGAGAAAAGATCTCGTTATTATGAGAAAAGATGTCGTTTTTACGAGAAAAGATGTCGTTTTAACGAGAAGAGATCTGGTTATTATGAGAAAAGATCTCGTTATTACGACTTAGCTGAGTGGAAAAAAATATGTGTGTGGCAGCAATGCGTCACTGTATCCCCTAAATTGCTTTATGTTGTTAAAATACATCTCGGTTATAATTGAGCTGTCAGACAAATTCTAAGTCTTGTTATTGGAGTTAATATCATGGATATTAAGTGTAATAACTCACACATTAGAAAATGTCTTACTCGAGATGTCAGCTGTTACCCAAAACAATTCTTCTTCATACTTTCTACTGAGAAAATATGGTCGGCATTTAATACATTTTTACTGCCAAATAAGGTAAAGGAAATACATTTTAAGATATTGCAAAGGTACTATCCCTGTAACAACTTTATTAACAAGTTTAGAAAAGGTGTCTCACCTAAATGTTCATTTTGTAATTTATAAAATGAAACACTTACACACTTATTTTGTAACTGTATCTTGGTTTTTGATATATTTTATAAAATAATTAAAATAGATGAATCCTATGATCCTTTTGAAGGATCCCTTTGAATTGCAATACTGGGTTAGAGGTAGTTGATAACACTTTAAAGGTGATAATTCTTCTTGGGAGGTTTCTTGTACATAAAGCAAAAATAATGTAAACTAGATAAAAAGTTTGTTAGCAAACTTTAAGTTGGCTTGAGAAAGCCTAGCCAGTAAGTTTTAAGTAGTTTTAAAAGCTTTTAGTTTAAATAAAGTTTAAAGGTTTTCAGTTTGAAATAGTTTTAGTTTGATTAATAAAGTTTGAAGATAGATAGGCTAGATAGATATAAATAGTTTGAAAATAGATTGATTTATAGATATAAATAGTTAGAATATATAAATAGTTTGAATGTGAATAGATGCTAAGGTGTTGCTATGCGGTTGCTAAGGTACCCACGGTGGTTGCTAAGGTGTTGCTATGCGGTTGCTAGCATTATTTAAGCAAGACTAGCAAGTCGTTAACATGATTTTTAGCATGACTAGCAAGTCACTAGCATGATTCTAGCATGACTAGCAAGTCGCTAGCATGATTTTAGCAAGACTAGCAAGTCGCTAGCATTATTTAAGCAAGACTAGCAGGTCGCTAACATGATTTTTAGCATGACTAGCAAGTCGCTAGCATGATTTTACCATGACTAACAAGTCGCTAGCATGATTTTAGCATGACTAGCAAGTCGCTAGCATGATTTTAGCATGACTAGCAAGTCGCTAGCATGATTTTAGCACGACTAGCAAGTCGCTAGCATGATTTTAGCATTATTTTAGCATGACTAGCAAAGTCGCTAGCATGATTATAGCATGACTAGCAAGTCGCTAGCATGATTTTAGCAAGACTAGCAAGTCGCTAGCATGATTTTAAACATGACTAGCAAGTCGCTAGCCTGATTTTAGCATGACTAGCAAGTCGCTAGCATGATTTTAGCACGACTAGTAAGTCGCTAGCATGATTTTAGCACGACTAGCAAGTCGCTAGCATGATTTTAGCATGACTAGCAAGTCGCTAGCATGATTTTAGCATTATTTTAGCATGACTAGCAAAGTCGCTAGCATGATTCTAGCATGACTAGCAAGTCGCTAGCATGATTTTAGCATGACTAACAAGTCGCTAGCATGATTATAGCATGACTAGCAAGTCGCTAGCATGATTTTAGCAAGACTAGCAAGTCGCTAGCATGATTTTAAACATGACTAGCAAGTCGCTAGCCTGATTTTAGCATGACTAGCAAGTCGCTAGCATGATTTTAGCATGACTAGCAAGTCGCTAGCATGATTTTAAACATGACTAGCAAGTCGCTAGCCTGATTTTAGCATGACTAGCAAGTCGCTAGCATGATTTTAGCATGACTAGCAAGTCGCTAGCATGATTTTACCACGACTAGCAAGTCGCTAGCATGATTTTAGCATGACTAGCAAGTCGCTAGCATGATTTTAGCATTATTTTAGCATGACTAGCAAAGTCGCTAGCATGATTCTAGCATGACAAGCAAGTCGCTAGCATGATTTTAGCAAGACTAGCAAATCGCTAGCATGATTTTAAACATGACTAGCAAGTCGCTAGCATGATTTTAGCATGACTAGCAAGTCGCTAGCATGATTTTAGCATTATTTTAACATGACTAGCAAGTCGCTAGCATGATTTTAGCACGACTAGCAAGTCTCTAGCATGATTTTAGCACGACTAGCAAGTCGCTAGCATGATTTTAGCATGACTAGCAAGTCGCTAGCATTATTTTAGCATGACCAGCAAGTCGCTAGCATGATTCTAGCATGACTAGCAAGTCGCTAACATGATTTTAGCAAGACTAGCAAGTCGCTAGCATGATTTTAAACATGAGTAGCAAGTCGCTAGCCTGATTTTAGCATGACTAGCAAGTCGTTAGCATGATTTTAACATGACTAGCAAGTCGCTAGCATGATTTTAGCATGACTAGCAAGTCGCTAGCATGATTTTAGCACGACTAGCAAGTCGCTAGCATGATTTTAGCAAGACTAGCAAGTCGCTAGCATGATTTTAAACATGACTAGCAAGTCGCTAGCCTGATTTTAAACATGACTAGCAAGTCGCTAGCCTGATTTTAGCATGACTAGCAAGTCGCTAGCATGATTTTAGCATGACTAGCAAGTCGCTAGCATGATTTTACCACGACTAGCAAGTCGCTAGCATGATTTTAGCATGACTAGCAAGTCGCTAGCATGATTTTAGCATTATTTTAGCATGACTAGCAAAGTCGCTAGCATGATTCTACCATGACTAGCAAGTCGCTAGCATGATTTTAGCATGACTAGCAAGTCGCTAGCATGATTTTAACAAGACTAGCAAGTCGCTAGCATGATTTTAAACATGACTAGCAAGTCGCTAGCATGATTTTAGCATGACTAGCAAGTCGCTAGCATGATTTTAGCATTATTTTAACATGACTAGCAAGTCGCTAGCATGATTTTAGCACGACTAGCAAGTCTCTAGCATGATTTTAGCACGACTAGCAAGTCGCTAGCATGATTTTAGCATGACTAGCAAGTCGCTAGCATTATTTTAACATGACTATCAAGTCGCTACCATGATTTTAGCACGACTAGCAAGTCGCTAGCATGATTTTAGCATGACTAGCAAGTCGCTAGCATGATTTTAGCATTATTTGAGCATGACTAGCAAAGTCGCTAGCATGATTCTAGCATGACTAGCAAGTCGCTAGCATGATTTTAGCATGACTAGCAAGTCGCTAGCATGATTTTAGCAAGACTAGCAAGTCGCTAGCATGATTTTAAACATGACTAGCAAGTCGCTAGCCTGATTTTAGCATGACTAGCAAGTCGCTAGCATGATTTTAACATGACTAGCAAGTCGCTAGCATGATTTTATCATTATTTTAGCATGACTAGCAAGTCGCTAGCATGATTTTAACATTATTTTAGCATGACTAGCAAGTCGCTAGCATGATTTTAGCATGACTAGCAAGTCGCTAGCATGATTTTAGCACGACTAGCAAGTCACTAGCATGATTTTAGCACGACTAGCAAGTCGCTAGCATTATTTTAGCATGACTAGCAAGTCGCTAGCATGATTCTAGCATGACTAGCAAGTCGCTAGCATGATTTTAGCATGACTAACAAGTCGCTAGCTTGATTTTAACAAGACTAGCAAGTCGCTAGCATGATTTCAGAACGACTAGCAAGGCGCTAGCATTATTTTAGCATGACTAGCAAGTCGCTAGCATGATTTTAGCTAGACTAGCAAGTCGCTAGCATGATTTTTAACATGACTAGCAAGTCGCTAACATGATTTTAGCATGACTAGTAAGATAGATAGATAGATAGATAGATAGATAGATAGATAGATAGATAGATAGATAGATAGATAGATAGATAAGGTTTGAAGATAGATAGATAGATAGATAGATAGATAGATAGATAGATAGATAGATAGATAGATAGATAGATAGATAGATAGATAGATAGATAGATAGATAGATAAGGTTTGAAGATAGATAGATAGATAGATAGATAGATAGATAGATAGATAGATAGATAGATAGATAGATAGATAGATAGATAGATAGATAGATAGATAGATAGATAAGGTTTGAAGATAGATAGATAGATAGATAGATAGATAGATAGATAGATAGATAGATAGATAGATAGATAGATAGATAGATAGATAGATAGATAGATAGATAGATAGATAAGGTTTGAAGATAGATAGATAGATAGATAGATAGATAGATAGATAGATAGATAGATAGATAGATAGATAGATAGATAGATAGATAGATAGATAGATGGATAGATAGATAGATAAGGTTTGAAGATAGATAGATAGATAGATAGATAGATAGATAGATAGATAGATAGATAGATAGATAGATAGATAGATAGATAGATAGATAGATAGATAGATAAGGTTTGAAGATAGATAGATAGATAGATAGATAGATAGATAGATAGATAGATAGATAGATAGATAGATAGATAGACTGATAGATAGATAGATAGATAGATAGATAGATAGATAGATAGATAGATAGATAGATAGATAGATAGATAGATAGATAGATAGATTGATTGATTGATTGATTGATTGATTGATTGATTGATAGTTTAAAGCTTAATTGAGTATCAATGGCTTCTAGCAGTTTACATTAAACATAGTTCAAACAGACATGGACTTTTGGTCAATGAAAGTCTATGGGACCTTTTTATGATTTTTAATATTAATTTTTAAGAAAACCATAACTCAAAACAGTCTGAAAAGATATAGCACACTAAGTCTGAACAGTATGAAGATCTGACCCGAGTTTGGAGTATGTAGCTTGAACGGTCTAGGAGGAGTAGGAGTCCAAAAATTTTCCGCTCAGAAAAAGAAGAAGAAGAAGAAGAAGAAGAAGAAGAAGAAGAAGAAGAAGAAGAAGAAGAAGTTTAAATAGGATTTCAGTAAGTTGGCTTTCCCAAGCCAACTTAATTACTCCCTCTATTTTGTTTTGTAAATATCTTAATATATTTTATGACTCATTGATTTAAATTACTAGAAACAAGAAATGTATAAAACTTCTCTCATATTGTTCTGTTTGATGTTAAGTATCTTTGTATATTTGTTTTTGAAAAAGAAATAAAAAAGGAAGAAAAAAAACTTGAACAGGGCAATAAAGGTTTAAATGAATTTTGCACAGAAAATCAGGTATAATTCCTGTATTATCTATCTTTTATCAAGCCACTTGGCTCGGATTTTACTTTTCCTCCATGTTTTATATGATTTCAGACAGACCACACAGTAGCCAGTCTCCCCTGGTACCGGCATCACACGTAGTACTCAGGAGGGACGTACTCACATGTGCCTAAGGAAAAAAGATTTTAAGCTTGAAATACTACAGCATATTTTCTGAGTAGAAAATATATGGTGTTATTAAATTAAAAATACTCCCAAACTACAGGTTTGATCCATAATACAGTACCAAGGAAACATTTATAGTCTCTAGGGAGATCCCCGCACCCGAAGTTGATCAGTTTTACCTCAAGGGTTTCAGGGTTCATCAGCATGTTCTCCAACTTAATGTCACAGTAAAACACTCCTCATTGACAGCAGATGTGAGTGGCCATTGTTGCTTGTGCCATGATGAACCGTGCTGTTTCCTCCTCAAGGATTCCACAGTGATGCCTCAAATAGTCCCACAGCTCTTCGCAGGGTGAGGGACGCTCCATGACCATGATATAATATTCAGGCTGGTCCTGCTAGTCCGGCAGCTGAATGATCTCTGGAGCTTTGGGCTCCCCGTTGACCAGGAATAATAGGCCAACCTCTAATGGAACGGGTGTGGGATGAACAGACTAGAAGAAAGATCATTAATCATCGTTAAATAGAGGTGCTTCCCAAATAAGGACTTTTGTCGAAGTATGTTTTCAATGAAAAAAATTTTTTATGTTGGAATGCAGTGAGTGTATTTTTTGGGGTTATGACAGTGAATTCACCCACAGTCATTAGGTCCACTATGCTGTTGTGAGCAGATGCTGGACTGACTGGACTGTGGTGGACTGGAGCTGAAGGACTTTGAACCTGCTGATCTACAAGGGGAAGGAGTTCAGGATCAGGTTCCTGAAAACCATGATCCTCTTGAGACCAGGCAATTGACTGTGGAGAATGGTCTAAAGAGGGAAAAGCATGTTTTAATAAAATAATAATGATAATTTTATAGTCCGTTGTTACACTCTCAAAAATAAAGGCTCCAAAGAGGAGTTTTTGCAGTGATGCCATAGAAGAACCATTTTTGGTTCCCCAAAGAACCTTTCAGTGAACAGTTCCTAAAAGAACCATTTTGAAGAACATTTTAAAAATCTAAAGAACTGTTTTTGACTATAAAAAAACATTCCATGGATGTTGTTAAGGTTCTTCATAGAACCATTGATGCCAATTAACAACCTTTATTTTTAAGAGAGTACATGCTATTTAAAATTTTAACTTCTTCAAACCATGTTTTATCTGTTTAAAGATTTATGTCCTGCAATAAAAATCTTAGCATGATCGCATCTTAGAATTTTGATATAAAATGCACAATGGTGTAGATTAGTAGCATATAGAATCTTAATTTCCCTTTAATGCATACTCATATCTAATTGAAATTCTTAAGTTTATGATGTACAAAGCTCTAGTAAACAGAAGACTGTTACACATTGTCAAATGGTCATTTGGTTTACCTTCAGTATGTCTCTCATGTGTCAATGCCTGGTCTGAGCTGCTGCTCCACCTGATGGATTTAAGACAGAGCAGCTTCTCAGAACTATTCATCCTTCTCCTCTTTTTCACTGACATCTTATGTTCTTCACCAGCACTAATGAAGAGATGTTCCTCAGTGCTGGATGTTGGGATGGGATTTTGTACACACTGAGGGAACTCTCGTTTTCTCTTTTGGCCAGTGGTAATGTTCTGTTGTTTTCATCTGTGTTTACAAATGTATGACATGTCACAGAATAAAAATCGGATGGCATTGACCAAAACTTTGTATTCTGATGAGATGGTGTGGATTTGTAATGGATGCCTGGTTTGAGCGGATGCTCCATTTGATGTATTTAAGAGAGAGCAGCTTCTCAAAAGTTTCCTTTCTCTTTCTCGCTGGCTTCTCATTTTTCACAACATCATTAACGGGCAGATGTTTCTCAGCTGCACTGGTGCTGGATTTTGGGGATGTACTCCTGAGCGCTAGAACTGTGTTTTCTTTTTAGTGCCATTATAACAGTTTTTCACTTAGACAAGTAACTCTGTATCAGGAACTGCTAATGGCAAAACTGTGAATTAAATCTTAATTTACATTTATTTAAATTGTTTAGGATGGCTGTCACACCCCCGGACTTTCTTGTTGGTTTTTCCCATTTTCCCCCGCAGTTCTGAGTGTTTTTGGTTTCTCCCTTATTGTCTGCACCTGTGTTTGTATTAGTCTGTCTATTTAAGGTGTGTGTTTTCCCAGTACTCTTGTCGGTCTTTAATGTTATATGGATGTTTTCCCCTGGTGTTCCTGTGTCTGCCTGTATTCCGTTGGATTTATTAAATATACGTCTTTTATTTACGTCGTTGTTCGTGTGTTCCTGCCTGCATCGTGACAGAAAGACCGACCGAAACAGTTTTTTTTTTTTGCGTATTCCACCCCGTTTTGTTTATCATTCAGTTTTTCAGTCTTTTTGTTTCCGTAGTGTTTTCCCCCATGGATTCCCTCCTCCGTCCTGAATTCATCCTTCTCCGGCTGAAGCAGGGGGATTTACCGCTCGAGGGTTACACATTCATGTTCCAGCTTGTAGCAAACACCACCAGCTACCCGGACGACGCGCTCTGTACGTTCTATGACGCTAGCCTCAACGCGTCGTGCAGAGCGCCGTCGTCCGAGGATGGCCCTCGAGCGGATTTCGCCGCATTTGTGGAGTGGACACTGGCGAGAAACAGACCCGCGTTCCCCGCCTGTTCCAAGGAGCATCTCGCCAGTGCCACTCCGGACCCAGAGCCCAGCCAGCCACCCCGACCCGCGGATTATGAGCCCTTCACAGACGGAAAGCCCGAGCCCGGAGCGACAGCAGTATGGAGTGCCGACGGGGTCAAAACTGCTGATCAGGTGCGTGAGCCGGCCATTACATCCGCGACGGTGGAGTGCTTCGTGGAGCAAGAGAGGGCTGTAGAGAGCCCCGTCCACTGCACCACCACTGGGGGTGAGCAAGAGCACTCTGGGGACTTAATTGACTGTTTCACGGAAATACCCTTCTGCTTGGATTTCCCTCCCACCCTCCCTCTTCTGCCTAAGCCTGAATCTCCGCTGGTTCCGCCCAGCCATCCAGAGTCACCGCTGGTTCCGCCCAGCCTTCATGAATCCCCGTTGTCTGCTGTCTGTCCCCTTGCTCTCCCTCAGCCCACCATCTGTGCGGTGGGTTCGCCGCGGGTCTGCCAATCTCCATCGGTGTCATGGCTGGAGGATCCCTCACCATCGTCTCCAGCCTCAGAGTCCTGGACTCCGCCTCGGCCCTCCGACCCTGCGGCTCCACCCCGGCTCTCTGCTCCCTCGTCTCCGCTGTCGCCCGTCGGTCCACCAGCTCCACCGGGCTCCATCGTCCCTCCGGCTCCGCCCTGGTCAGTCGTCACCCCACCTTCGCCTCTGGACTATACTCCTCCGGCTGTGCCTCGTCGCTCCGTCCCACCAGCTCGTTGGACCTCCTCCCTCCCGCGGGCACAGCCTCGGCCCTCTGTCACTCCGGCTCTGCCGCGGACCTCCGGATCTCCATCTCCGCCTTGGTCACCAGAGCCTTGGGTTCCGCCTTGGCCCTCCGTATCCGTGGTGTCACCCAAGATCTTCGGCTTTCCGTCTCCGCATCGGGCTCTCCCACCACCTGCTCCGCCTCCGTCGGTCGGCCCCATGGAGTCATCAGCCTCTCCTCCACCATGGCTCCTCCCTCCATCGGCTCCACCTTGGAACTCCATCATGGCTGAGTTCTGGGTCCCACCTGGCTCCTCCTGCTCCAGCCCCTTCCTGTCACCTCCTTGGCTCCTCCCTCAGTCACCACCCTGGACTCCATCTTGTGTCCTCCTCCCGGGAGTCCGTCCTCCACCTAAGCCCCCTCCTAAGACTTTGTACTGTTTCCTTTTGTCTGTTTGTCGGCACGAGGACGTGCCTTCCGGGAGGGGGAGGTAATGTCACACCCCCAGACTTTCTTGTTGGTTTTTCCCATTTTCTCCCGCAGTTCTGAGTGTTTTTGGTTTCTCCCTTATTGTCTGCATCTGTGTTTGTATTAGTCTGTCTATTTAAGGTGTGTGTTTTCCCAGTACTCTTGTCGGTCTTTAATGTTATATGGATGTTTTCCCCTGGTGTTCCTGTGTCTGCCTGTATTCCGTTGGATTTATTAAATATACGTCTTTTATTTACGTCGTTGTTCGTGTGTTCCTGCCTGCATCGTGACAATGGCTATAATATATTCTACCTGCACTTTTTTCGACAAGGTCTGCTTTCGTTACTACTATGTTTTTCATTTATTTATTTCATTTTCACAAAAAAGTGAAGGCAACCAAAATTATGCATGTCTTGATTTGCAACAAATACTGAGCACCTGACATAATATTCAATCAATAGCTGCATGTTATTAAATATAACATGTATAATATAGAAGTATATAAAATATAAATGAAAAATAAAATGGCAAGGATTCAGTTTTTATGTTGTGTTTGTACTTTGCAAAGTTGTTGGTTTAACTTGAAATATACTATATATTCTACTGCCACATTGACATGTTTATAACATTACTAGATAAATTATGTAAAATTTATGCTCCAAAGACATAATGCAGCCTATATATGTCTCTTACCAAATAGGGCAATTTATAAAGGCTTCTGACACGTCCAAAATGTAGCTTGAAAATGTAGTTTTTATGAACCTTTTTGTCTTTTTTTTTTTTGCAACATTATTATTACCAAGTCCTAAAATAAAATCAATATCAATAAAAAACATCCTTTTACACAAATACTTAAATAGCCAGCAATTGTCAGGATCATGTCTGTGTTTTGTCCTGTTCTGTCATGTTTTCCAAGTGTTTTTCCCCCCATGTTTCTAGTTCATTTGGTTTAGTCCTTGTTCTCCCCCCTTTTGGTTTAGTCCTTTTGGTTTAGTCTTGCCCATATTTGTATTTCCCCCTTGTCATCTCTTATCTTGTTTGTGACCACGCCCATGTTTCTATATTTAAGAGTCTGTGTTTGCACTTCCCGTTTGTCGGTCAATGTATATGTTACTTCCGTTTATTTTGTCTTATGCTCATTTCTTGCTCCCGGTTTTATTTGTTATCATTTGCAGTGTTTTATTTAATAAACTTTATTTATTGAGTTACTCCGGTTCTTCTCCTCCTCCATCTCCACTCCTCAACCCGCCTGACTGTGACAGATTGACCGACCCAACAAGAAAATGAACTGGGCTGAGGACAAACTGTGGAACCTCCAACAAGGTGAGCATTCGAGAGCCAGCGCGCCCTCCAGAGCCGGAGCTCTCTCCTGCGCGCCTTCCAGAGCCGGAGCTCTCTCCTGCGTGCCCTTCCGTGCTATCCTGGGTGGACTATACTCTAGGTTCTCCCAAGAAAATTTTGGGGGGGGGGGCTACTCCCCTGATCAGCCATGGCCACCTGGACTGTTTACTCGGCCATGGCTTCCTGAGCCCCCAGATCCGGCATGGCCACCTGGACTGTTTACTCGGCCATGGCTTCCTGAGCCCCCAGATCCGCCATGGCCACCTGGACTGTTTACTCGGCCATGGCTTCCTGAGCCCCCAGATCCGCCATGGCCACCTGGACTGTTCACCTGTCCATGGCCCCCTGAGCTCCCAGACCCACCATGGCCTCCTGGACTGGTTACCCGGCCATGGCCCCCTGAGCTCCCAGATCCACCATGGCCTCCTGGACTGTTTATCCGGCCATGGCCCCCTGAGCTTCCTGACCCACCATGGCCCCCTGAGCTCCCAGATCCACCATGGCCTCCTGGACTGTTTATCCGGCCATGGCCCCCTGAGCTTCCTGACCCGCCATGGCCTCCTGGACTGGTTACCCGGCCATGGCCCCCTGAGCTCCCAGATCCACCATGGCCTCCTGGACTGTTTATCCGGCCTTGGCCCCCTGAGCTTCCTGACCCACCATGGCCCCCTGAGCTCCCAGATCCACCATGGCCTCCTGGACTGTTTATCCGGCCATGGCCCCCTGAGCTTCCTGACCCGCCATGGCCTCCTGGACTGGTTACCCGGCCATGGCCCCCTGAGCTCCCTGACCCGCCATGGCCCCCTGAGCTCCCAGATCCACCATGGCCTCCTGGACTGTTTATCCGGCCATGGCCCCCTGAGCTTCCTGACCCGCCATGGCCACCTGAGCTCCCTGATCCGCCCTGGAGACCACCTCTGTATCCTGTGTCCCCTGTGTCCCTACCTAGCGGTCTCCAGGGCACCCACCCTCCCTCCCCTTTGGATGCTATTAGGCGCGAGACGCGCCTTCGGGGGAGGGGGGGGGGGGGTAATGTCAGGATCATGTCTGTGTTTTGTCCTGTTCTGTCATGTTTTCCAAGTGTTTTCCCCCCCATGTTTCTAGTTCATTTGGTTTAGTCCTTGTTCTCCCCCCTTTTGGTTTAGTCCTTTTGGTTTAGTCTTGCCCATATTTGTATTTCCCCCTTGTCATCTCTTATCTTGTTTGTGACCACGCCCATGTTTCTATATTTAAGAGTCTGTGTTTGCACTCCTGGTTTGTCGGTCAATGTATATGTTACTTCCGTTTGTTTTGTCTTATGCTCATTTCTTGCTCCCGGTTTTGTTTATTTGTTATCATTTGCAGTGTTTTGTTTAATAAACTTTATTTATTCAGTTACTCCAGTTCTTCTCCTCCATCTCCACTCCTCAACCCGCCTGACTGTGACAGCAATTGGGTAGTTTTGACCCAGCGGTTGGGTTAAATGTTTAAGCCGACTTTCCGGATAGTTTTATTTAACTTTAAATTACTATAAGGGTGGCTTAAAATTAACCCAAAAGATGTTGTAAATTAAAAACCAGACACATAATTACTAGAGGCATCAGCAACCATTACATTAAGGGTGAACATTTATTAATAAGCATTTTAAATCGTTTTTATATTTAATTATTATTTGTCCAACTTATTAATACATGTCCATTTATTAAACATATTAATAAATGGCAATTTCCAACCTATTTTGGGTTAATTTTAAGCAAGAAATATAGTAATTTATTAGCAATAGTTAAATTAAATAAAACTGCCCAACTGCTGTGTTTGTCCGTATTTCACCCAACGCTGGGTTGTTTTTAACCCAGCATTTTTTAGAGTATACAATTTTGTCCTCCCTGTTTGTTCTCCAAACTTTTTTTTTCAGCTTTATTACAGATTATAAAATTCCACATTGTAGGATTATCAGATAACCCTAATTCAGAGACTAATACATACTGAGTCAATTTCAGTATAGAGTTGTTTAAAAAACAAATGCAATTTATAGATTTGTGCTTCTTTTGTCAACATGTGTTTATGGTTTTGTTTAGTGTATTCTTTGTGGAAACACAATATTATACAAACTAGTACAGTGAATCACAACTCAAATATAAATTGAATTAATACAAAAGTTTGGTTTCTTGCTTGGAAAAAAAAGTTTATGTCAGTATCAAGAGGTTTTTTTTTTAAGTCATCGTTGATATTTAAACTCCTGAAGAAAATATACGTAAACAATTGACTGCTCTCTGTCCACTGACCATATGAAATCATTTGTAGAAGGTAGACTTTGTCTTATAATTCAAGTCATGTTTCTTTTCAAATAAAGGGTTTGTCCCGACAATTTTAAGTTTCCCTTTTAAAGGCAAACGCTCTGAGATTTGGTGGAAATCATAATAGAAACGTAACTCCACCGCATGGAGAGCAGAGAAAGATTTTGGTGTGAGATGATTTCAAGTGTCATTATGGCAAAGCCTTGAAAGGCAAAGAGGTCGTCAGATTATGATACACATGTGAACAGACACGCCAGGTGTTGTAAATATAAACATTCTGTTTCAGCTTTTCTTATACTGTCCTTGTCTATAGCACAGCTATAAGGTCTGCAGACCCATATTTGACATTCCACTTTCAAAATACACAAATGCTGCTTAAATAGATAAATACATTAAATAAATAGGTAAACAAATGAACAAATAAATAGACAATTATGTCAATAAATTAACTAAATAGAAATATTGTTTCTATAAAATCACATATGAACAGTACATGTCCACATCTTTTTATCCTGAATTAGTCTGTTGTTTGCTACCAAACGGTCCCCTCGTTCATCTCTGAGGACAGTTGGTTGCTGTATCCGTTGCCACTGAGAGAGTTCAGGGATGTGAAGGGTGGAGTAGAGTCACACATGTCAGTGGAGATACTGTGAATGGAGGCGGGTGCGCTGGGCTCTGGGCTTGGGGAGTCCCCTGGGTGATGCGATATCATCTCACTGAAGCATTGTGTCTCAGTGGAGGGGTGGTGTGCTCCATGATGGTGGTCCATGCTCCCTAGAGGGGTTCCAGCTGGGCCGGAGGAGGGCATGAATCCTAGATCACCTGGAGTCTGGGCTTGGGAGGATGGCGGACCTTGAGGGAAGTAGTCATAGTTTGACCCCGGGCCATAGTATTCACCTTGATAGTCTGTAAAAAAAAAAAAAATGGTCATGAAATGGTCATTAAATGTGATCATTAAAGACTTCTTATTAGACTTCCACACATATACAGGCAAAATGCAGTTTTCAGGGCTGTACAGGTGACAACTAAACACTCAACATTAATAAATTATAGGACTGCTCAATATTTGTGTGTATTTTTATATTTCTATTAATAGAACATTAAATCTTAAGGGGAGACACTGCAGGCAAAATGCTGTTTTTACGCACCTGTCAAGTTTGAGATTTTTGGTTTTTCATGAAGTGTTTTTTTCTTTCAGACTAGTGAACAGAAAACACCCAAAATACACTGTTAAGTGTTTCTTTTATAGCACTTTATCTATTTGTGTCAATAGATTTCAATTACAATATATATTTTTAAAGGCCGTTTTCTCAAAACACTGAGCCATGAATCTCCACTTCAGCACTTGCACACACCAAACTTTACATTTTCCCCTGTCTATATCCTAAAGGTTTTTAGAGGGGGGTTTGTTCATATATAATTAGCTTGATTTTATACAACATTTTATTCCCCCAAAAATGGTAAAAAATTACATGTTTTTTTTTGTCTGTTCAGTTTTTTTCTAAATTATGGAGTGACAAAATGAGACAAAATCCCCTTTGTAAAAACATTTGACTTTTTCATGTCAAAAAAAAAATTAAACAAGAATTTTGAAAATGACTTGATCCAGTGTTTAGATTTTTGTACTAGAAATGTATGCAAATTACTGCATCTTTCATTAAATAATGCCTCATTTGCATATTTAAACATAACATTTTAGAAAACTTGTAATACAGAAATGTTTGCAATTATCAGTGTAATCAATCAACTGGGTAAGTAAGGTGATAACTATTGGTTAATTTTTTTGTTTTATCCTATTCACCTGCAGTGTCTCATTTGTCATATTTGTGCAACATGCAAGCTTGCTTATTTATTTATATGTTTGTCTTTTGTAAACATGAAAACATTAATTGTGTAATATGTGACCCTGGACCACAAAACCAGTCATAGGGGTAATTTTATTATTATTATTATTATTATTATTATTATTATTATTATTATTATTATTTTAAATTAAGATTCCTGTCTGAATAAATAAGCTTTAGGACAATATTTGGCCGAGATACAACTATTTAAAAATCTGGAATCTGAGGGTGTAAAAAATATTGAGAAATTCGCTTTTAAAGTTGTCCAAATGAAGTTCTTAGCAATGCATATTACAATAAAAAATTAAGTTTTAATATATTTATGGTGGAAATGTACTAAATATCTTCATGGAACATGATCTTTACTTAATATCCTAATGATTTTTGGCATAAAAGAAAATTTGATCGTTTAGACCCATACAGTGTTGGCTATTGCTACAAATATACCCATGCTACTTATGACTGGTTTTGTGGTCCGGGGTCACATATATTGATTTAAATCATATATGCATGCTTACATATTAACATAAATCTTAAATCTTAACATTTTTTAATTGTTTATGAAGGCCTATTTTGTGCAACACATGTACGCATTTATATACATACTTGCATACAAGCTACTTATTTTTATGTGTTGCAAAAAACATATAATACATACGTTAAAATGTATAAAACAATTATATACATACTTTATATACTGTAGTTGGATGCGGCGAGCATTTTTAGTATACCATTCAGTCATGCATTTGTTTCCGATAAATATTCATGAATATGAACTGACCGCCATAAAAAGAGAAATGCCCGTTGGCCATGAGCTCTCCAGGTTCCATTCGATCGCCCAACGCTCTCATTCTCCTCGGACTGCGGAAGAACATGTGTCTTCTGGCGCCCAGCGCGCTCAGCTGCTTCATGCGCCTCTCCTTAGAGCGTCGATTCTGAAACCACACCTGCACGACAGAAAATACACAAAATAAATAGGACATTAATATACAGGTTAATAAGCAGGTTAGTAAATCGTTTGACAGTACGTGGGAAACCAAAGAGCTAAGCAACTATTATAAAAAATACACATTTAACTCCAGTATTATGGAGGGTATTTAGATACAGTATACACGTAGCCTAGATAAAAAAGGCGAGAAAAAAATAATAAGAAGAAGAATAGCATATTTGACGTTCATGCCCAAATCACTTGTCATTATTCTTGCCACTGTGCCACATAATTCTCTCCATGTACTTAAAACCTCATTCGTTATGGCCACGGGTTACTGCCAAAAGACAAACCAGCAGTAGGCTATTATTAAGTCCCTGTGTCTTTGTAAGGTGTCAGACAGTTTGCATCAAGCCTGTTATCCCATTTAATGGACTATAGGCCTAATTATACACAATTTTAAAATGTATTATCATTGCAGTCCCTGTAAACTAGGCAATTGATTTAGGCTACTTGTTTAAAGTAGTCCATAGCTTACGTCATTAGTAAATACTGGCATATTAAACGAATAATTCTGACTTTAAAAACCTGATTGGATGAGCCGCGGACGAAGGCGTAAAATAGCCAACGCGCACTTGTGACCACACATAAGATGGATTCTGTGCTTGGAAACGTAAAAGGCGTACAGTTGAGGGTAAATTACTTGAAGAGACAACTGTTTATTCTACTTATTACTTGCATGTAGGCATCTGTTTATTGAAATGGGTGTTTTATAATATTGTTGTGGCCGCAATAACAATTAGCAACTCAACGCCGCACGTCAAATGTTTTGTCAGGTTAGGTAAATCATGTGCTAACTAAATTAACTGGTTTATTTCGATTAAAAATAGGCCTACATCGGTTACACAAATGAAAATAATGTTATGGGCTAGGCCTATGTCAAGTAAAACGTCTGCATCCGCAATTATTTTACAACGGGAGTGTTCTGTTTTTACGCACAATGCGAAGCGCCTAGACTTACAACTTTCATAGCCTATTTTCTTTTTTGTACTTGCCTGAATTACTCTCATATTAAGGCCTGTCTCCTGCGCCAGCTGCTCTCGTATGTGTCTGGTCGGTTTGGGGGTGGCGGCGAAAGCAGCTTTGAGAGTCTCCAGCTGCTTGGCTTTGATAGTAGTTCTCGGCCCGCGACGTTTGCCACCCAGATTCTGCTCGTCGTTTTCATTGTTGCAGACCTCCTTGTCCGACAAGTGTCCAGTCTCAGAGTCTTTATAGTCGTCCTGTGGGTCTTGAGATTCTGGAGATAAGCTGGGGTCACTGCACGTAGTAACTGTAAAAAGCACGGACGTAAAACGTTTAGTAGTCAGGTCACTGTGAAATAGGCTAGCCTATATCATCAAACTAATGCGCCTTTTTTTTCTTTGAAAATGCTATGTTCAACACATTCGAAGACATCACGTTGTCAGATATTACAATAACAATATGGTCTAGGATTTATTACAATTACATAGCCTACAGAATCAACAGACCGTGAGGAAAAAGGCCTTCAATCCCCAAATTACTCACTTGACAAAAGATTTGTGTCTTTTCCGGTGCTGTTATTCATGTAATCCTCCTTGCAGACAAATTTATATTCATCTAGAATGTACAGTTCTTCGCCAGTGGAAAGCTGTTTATTGCACATGATGCAGGTGAAACAGTTCAGGTGAAAGACTTTGCTTCGCGCTTTCCGGACTAGATCACTGGGCGAGATTCCCTGCGCGCAGCCTCCACATTTAGTGCCATACCGTCTGTCGAGAACAACAGAGACATTAAGTCAAATAAGCGAATTAAAACATGTAGTCAAAAATCACATGCAAACGGACACGCAAATATAATAGTGTTACAGCTGTTTCTGCTGTCACCGGAGCTGTTTTCGTTTGTATTTTCACGAAAAGTAGGTTCTACCAATTGTGTGTGTGTGTGTGTGTGTGTGTGTGTGTGTGTGTGTGTGTGTGTGTGTGTGTGTGTGTGTGTGTGTGTGTTTCATAATTAAACATAAGTATATTATATGCATAGCTACAGTTCTACTTTAATTTACAGTTAAAAAAACTGGCAGTTGTGGTTGCCACAACCTTGGCATTAAAATACTGTGGCGGTTTTAAAAGCATTACAGACACTGTCTGATTATACTGTATGCCATTAAATATATCAACATATTTGAGCTCTTAAAATCTTTATGCTGCATATACTGTTAAATTTACTGATAATAACACGGGTGCAACTGAAAAACCTTATTATGGCTTATCAAAATTGGCCTCTCGAACATCTGGTAAATAATAAAGAGCACAGTACTTACATATTGCAATAAACATTAACTAAACAACAGGCAATGTGAAACATTCCAATGCAGTATGTTGATAACAAAAATAAGAAGATAGGCCTACTGTTTAAAATAAAATCCAAACAAATGCGATAGTTCGTGCAGGGAATTCTAGGAATTAAATCCAAACAAATGTGATAGTTCGTTCAGGCAATTCCGGGAACGACCTTTTAACCATAATTATGTTAACAATATTTTGCTGTATTGTTACGTTAACTATATACAATTATCGTTGTAATTTTTTAAATGGTTAAAAATTTTACATCTAAAAACAGTTTACTATATTTAACAGACAAAATAGCCTACATCGTGCTCTTTATAATATAATAATTTACCCTATATGGTAAAAACATGTAGGCTAGGCCTACTTTTTATTTTACTTTTTATATTAAAATTGCTAACATTTTATAAACATGCTTTTTCCACCCACAGAGATACGTGGACTACTGTAGTCTACAGAATTATTTTCTACATACATTTCTTTCAGCATAGCGTTGCTGATATGTTCTGCTATTGCTTTGACAGAATGTATTAACAGAATATCCTCTTCCAAACTTCGCAAGCGACAATATACGTTCTTTTGTCCCTGCGCGTCCATGTAAATGCAGTTCACTGAAATGGTTATCAAATCCGTGTTGACTGGATGTCTGTGGCTTTCCTCTCGAGCTTATTCATTATTCAAATCCACTTATCGCATCTTTGCTCGAGCTTTTGCAAACAAACGCGTGTGCTACGAAAGATTGAAGCGAGGCAGGGCACACATTCGTCAGGTGCTGGTGCAAACCTCATCCCCTGCCTGCCTGACATTCATACCTTGTAAACAAAGAGAACTGTTTTAGTCTGTCACGTAACAAGTTGTCTAGAATTCGGGGGTTGTGAATGTAATTCGCACCGCTTGTGTCGATTTTTATTTTATTGTGCATTTATTATTATAGCTGGGCTGTATTTTATATAGCGTTTGCATACATGGATTTTTAATGAGGAAAAAATCTAGTTCAAGACTGTTTTTAATACAGAACGGTCAGGAACCGCACTGCAAGAGCTTAAATGTCCTTTGATGCTTTCTTCGATTCAAATGCTCACCTGAAAAAGTCGTTTTTGCAGTAGAGTCGTCCTTCTCTTGAAAAGCATCTATCAGTTAAATTGCATTTACAGTCACAACATTGCACACATTTGGCATGCCAGGCTCTATCCAAGACGCTGAGCAGAAATCGGTCCAGAATAGGCCTCTCGCATCCCGCACAGTGGACCATATTTTGTGACTCCAGTCACTACGTAGCTGTCCTTGGTTAAAGGCAAAAATCTGCTTGACTTCTGCCAAAAGTTAGAGAACACTTCGTGGTCCTTGGTCCAAGTAAATCAAAGTCATCAAAAAGCCAGGCAGTGGATATAATACAGCATCCCAAATTTTGCCTATAGATGCAGCACAGAAACGGACAGGTGTCAGCTCCTCTTTAGACGATTAAGCATACGCTGATGCTTTATCATTAAGATAAATAAAAACAAACTTTAGCTGAAGTGTTAGTTCAATCTCATGGAATTGGTACTTATTGTGCCTATATTTAAATCGACACACCGCGCGGAATCTCCAATGCTCCCATCGCTTGAACAAGAACAATTAATGTGTTTAATTCGATTTACAAAAAGTTCAAATCAACGATTTCAAAGCACATCACATATATCCCTGGTTATTTGTGTGTAATTTCCAGTTGCATCTTGCTCTGCTTCAGCTGCTGGCATGCGTTTGGATGCTGCCGAGAGACCTTATTCCCTGCGATGTGACGTCATGTTGGAACAGAACCAATCAGATTACAGCAATTTAGGTGAAAGCACTCTCCCCTGCAATTTCTGCTGTCTACAGTCCATTTGGAAACAACACGTTATAGAGTATTATCAAAACAAACTTGAATGTTGACTAATTACATTCCGAAATGGAGTGGAAAATGTATATAAAACTAGCCTATTTTTAATGCAGAATGTTTTTTGCTTTATTGATAAATGCATTCATTGTTTCTAGAAATAAGCTTGATAATTCATAATTAGTTCATGTAATGCAAGACGTTGAGTAATGCACATTCTGAACAATAGGCTACTGACTTTTTCTTGGCGACAGATTACACTTTTTTTCAATGATCTTGTAAATCTCGGTATAGAAGGCTCTATTGATTATTGAAGCTTTTTATTAATTTAAGCAAAGCTACCTATAAGGCCATTGGAAGCATTGTAAAGATTCGCCTTTTTTGTTAGATGTTTAGGCTATAGCCTAATATTTATTGCAAAATAAAATAAGAAATAGAAAACATGGTTTTACATTTTTTAGTTTCACTTATTGATGTTATATTGTTAATCACATCAATATAGGTTAATATAGGCTATCACAGGCGATATAGTAAAGATTTTATATATGGAGCACTGTAATTTCGTTTTGTCGGCTGCATCCAGTGAAACCTAGCTAACACAGGGTAATTAATGAAACCGAGGCTGTTTGAAATATTTTATTTAAACGGGTGTGTGAATTCAGCCACAGTGATCCAGAAATTATGCACAATTTGAAAAAAACACGACCTGGACAATCATGTGGGAAAAGAGGGCCACGGCAGTTTCCAGCTCAGATTAATGTTCATCTGCGATTGTTCTTCAGTACGGGTGAGAGGGCAAGGATCACTAATGATTATAATATAAAGTCTCCGGCTGCTGGGAGATATTATCAGCGCACGGGGAGCCATCAGAGGAGCTGCAGAGAGAGATACAACAGACAGCTAACAAGCCTCATGCCTGTATGCTATAGATATCATTAGCCGTGGGATTTGATCCTGGACAATGCAATGAGAGAATGTGTTCTTACGACTTTACTGTTTAATTAAATCATATGTGCGTGGTTTATGCGATAGCTAATCTTACAGAAAAAGTTTAAAAATATAATCATTCAAAACGTGACAGATAGGGTCAACCTCTAAATCTGTCAAAACACCACCATCCATAAAAATAAAGGATCCAGATAGAGTTTGCGCGTTTCCATTGTTCTTAGAAAATCAGCAATGTCTCGGTCCTGTAAAGAACACAGGGGAGCTTCATTTTTCCTGTTAATGGATGATATGCTATTTAGAAAAATAGCATCAATTTAGGGTTTCTTTGAGTTTTAACATTGTAAACTGTTGGTGCTGAAAGGCATTTAAAAATTCATGAAGACCATCGCTTATAGAGCGACATAAATTAACAAAACACAAAAAATATTTACTTCAGCATTAAAGCACTAGGTAAATATTGTTGACATGGTTAATCTTCAACAATTAATATCATTGGTCATTTATTGTACTAACATAAAGAACCATAAAGTCAACATAAGCAGTGTTTTGGGTAACGCATTACAAGTAACGCGAGTTACTAATCAGATTACTTTTTTAAAGTAACTAGTAAAGTAATGCATTATTTTATTCAGTATTCCTTAAAATAAATAAAAAACAGTGAAATTCAACTCAGAATATTATGTAAACCTGCAATAATTAAATATGCTAAATAATACAAATATCCTTTATGTATTTAATCCCCTTTTTATTAACCAGTGTTTTTGCTGCTGACCCAATTCAACCAAACTAACAAGCAAACATTATCCAAGATAAAATAACATTTGTTGTTCCTTTTTTTGAATGTTGAGTGTTGAACCTTCTTTTTCTGCATTCTACTGTACAGACATTAATTTACTTTTCCTTCAGCCTGAGACTTTTGGTGTGAAAAGGATTTTACCTTTGTCAATAATATAACTTTTTATAATAAAAACAAACAAACAAGCCCTGCCCAGATTCAAAAAGTAACACAAAAGTAACATAACACATTACTTTCCAGAAAAAGTAACTACATAATGTAATTAGTTACTTTTTTAGGCAGTAATGCAATATTGCAATGCATTACTTTTAAAAGTAACTTTTCCCAACACTGAAGATAAGAACTTGACATCTTAAAAGTAAAGATTCCAAAAAAAGATTTTATTTGCAGCAATGCCATGAAAGAAGCATTTCTTAAAATAATTCATTTTAATAATTTAAAGAACCTTTTTCCACTGTAAAGAAATGTTTGTGCAGTGTAAAGGTTCCATGGATGTTACAGTTTCTAAATGGAACCATAAATGCCAATAAAAAAGGAGATGCTAAAAAATGGAGATAATAAATGTATTCTTTGCTGAACTACAGGACTAGCACACAACCATTACAAATCTTTATTATTATTCAATAAAATATTTTGTGAGTACCGCAGGAGATCAATGTCCTGTTACAGGACAGTTTCACTTTTTGTTGTGCAAGCCAAGACAAAGATGCACTGTAGACACAAAGCCACTGAAGTACAGAATTTATTTTATAGCCTATAAATGTGAAAGAGGACGTGACTTTATTCTCACCGGGAAAGTGATCTCTCACCAGTGTCCAACCTGCACTTTTATGCCTGGAATGGATGTCAAACAGGTGAAAAATATAGTCAATACACAAGAATTGTGGTCAGCCTGTGCAGTCAGCTTGAAAGAATACAACTGATAGTAAAACTTAATGTCTTTTGTGCTTGAATGGGTGTAAAGACTTGGTGAGTTACAGAGCCACCCTCAAAACAACCAAATAAATCAAAAACCAGGAGTGCTTACACATCTTGTTTATTTGCCATTGCTTCAGCTTGGTTTGAATTTATTTACAATCCTGCATAAATTATAGTCTGAGTCTTTTAGACTAGTCTGCAGAAGTGGTCGTGGTCAACCTGAACTGCTGTATTCAGCCTCTGTTGCTGTTAGATATGAGGCTGAGCTCCCACTGTTTGTTTTGGATTCCACTTCATCTCATTAGCATGTGTTAATTACTGCTAATTGAGTTCAACAAGATGAGATGGCAACCCAGAGGGACCACTCATTCACATAATTTGCTGAAAACATAATTGATTATGATTTGCCAAATGAAACCACTTAGCACAGTTTTAACCACATACAAGTGGTTGTGAGTGAACGTGTTTTCTAACTATGCACATTTTTACTCTTTATGTGGAGGGTTAAATATGTTTGCCTTTTAAAAACATGAAACCTTCAGTCCATTGCTCATTTGACAGCAATAAACATTATGAATGATGAAAGTTATGGGATCTTTGGTATGGAGCATGTGTTGATGGTATGTTGAGAGATGTTCCAGAAGGCTGAGATGTGCAAGTATCATTCAAGCATCTTCCAAACCAGGGGATCTCAACATCCATTTTCCTGCAGAGTTCAGCTCCAACCATAATCAAATACAGCTGAACAAGTTCATCAAGGTCTGTAGGATCACTACACTGCAAAAAATGCTTTTTTTTTACTTTCTTACTAGATTTTTTGTCTTGTTTCCAGCCAAAATATCTGAAAATTCTTAAATCAAGATGGATTTTCTAGACAAGTAGAAAATATTTTCTTGTTTTCAGAAAAAAACAAGCCTAAATTAAGTGATTTTTTGCTTGAAAAATCTTATTTCAAACGGAAAGATTTGGCAGATTATTTTGCTTGTTTCAAGCAAAAACACTAATTTTGACTTGTTTTTTTCTGAAAACAAGACAATTTTTACTCATCTAGAAAATCCTTCTTGATTTAAGAAATTTTAGATATTTTGGCTGGAAACAAGACAAAAAATCTGAGTAAGAAGAGCATTTTTTTTGCAGTGTAGAAAGGTACAGGTGAGTTTGATCAAGGTTGGAGCTAAACTCTGCAGGAAAATGGATACCTTGGGCCAGAGTTGAGAACCCCCTGATCTAACAAACAAATTTAATACAAACCTGTTTTTTGATTTGTCATAGTGTAGATTAATGTGGGAAATGTTTTTATTTAAAGCATTTTAACATGAGGCTGCAAGTTGCAACATAACAAAACGTGGAAAAAAGAAGGGGTATGAATACACTGTAAAATCCGATAGTTTACCTCACTTGAATATAGTTAGTTATCTTTACTTAGTTGCTATATTTACTAGGTTTTATTAAGTTACAGCTACTTTCAAGGCAAGTAAAACAATTTACTTACTACTTCGAGTAATGCTTACTTAAAATATTCAAGTAGCCACAAAGGAACCATTAACATTAATAAACCAGTGAGAGGCAGCAGTGCACTAATATGTTGGTAATGCCTAAATTAACAACAGAAGAAGAAGAAGAAAAGAAACCTTTTTTTAAAGGGCAATTCTTAATAGACTCATTTTCTCCATGTCTGCAGTTATCTTTCTTTCACTAGTTTCCCAAAGTCATCTTGAATGTTGAACTTTCAATACAACTGAAAATATTCATAAATATTTCATAAATTGATGTTGATTTAAAAAAAATACAAATATAAATTAAACTTACCATTGTAGTGATTAGTGTTCCCTTTGGTTAGGCACTTTTAAACTATATTTTTTGATATAACTCTCTTCCTGTTAATGCAGTAATACATCATGAAATCACAGCTACTTGATTTCAAGGAAAGAAAAGTAATAACTAAGTTGGTCTTAGGAAATGAGTGGTCTTCTAATTAAGTCATTACATATATACAGACACATATATCATTAGCTGTATTTTACAAGCTTCCTAGTGATCCTTCACTGTTTTATTGTTCTTTATAAACACCTTGAGAAGCTTTTTATTGGGTTGATACAGTCCTTTAATATTTACCTTAATATGCTGGAGTCACACACATGACTTTAACATTCAGCATGCGAATCACAACAATGGTAACAATTCAATTTTATTTATTTTTAATAATTGTTACAATAACCATTTTATTTGTTCTTTTTGTTGTGCTACTGACACAATATAGCAAATTAAATTGGCAAATAAGAACAACAACAGTGAAAACAACTGCATAATTTATTCATGCCACAATGCACTCAGAGAGTCAGTGAGTAGAAATACTAAGTCAAGAGTAAATCTAAAGTAAAGAATCAAGTACCCCTTACAGTCCTTTTTTAGTTACTAGAACTCTTGTGTAAGTAAACTATACTAAATAAGCATTTGTCCATGCAACATACTGTTCCTATTTCACTTTACTTAGTTTTTTTAAGGCAATCAGTTTGCATGCTTTTTTTAAGTAAGCCCAACTAATTCGATTTTACAGTGTACTTTTGCACCGCACTATAGATAGATAGATAGATAGATAGATAGATAGATAGATAGATAGATAGATAGATAGATAGATAGATAGATAGATAGATAGATAGATAGATAGATAGATAATAAGCCTGTTTTAAACAATGAAATTATACAGCTGCAAAACCAAATGAAGACCACTCAACCTAAACCTTAATTCTACAAGAGTTCTCTAAGCATATGCATATTTCAAATGCATGATGAAACTACGCAGTCATTCCTGACAGATGGCTGGTTGAAGAGTTTGTCAAGCCTCCTTTTCTGTGTGAATGAGGCTGATATGCTGTGTTCTGTCATCACACCCTTCACACCTGCTCTGCTTTGCTTACCTTGGTTGGCATGCTAGACGCAAAGGTATGAATGTAAACAATAGGGAAAGACTTCACTCTAATCCCTATTGACTGTCCTCCATTCAGCCTGCCAATTGATATCATGGATTTGTCTCACTCAGTGATGTCCGACATCAGGCCGGGCCACATTGGTGAGTCAAACGATGTTCAATCATGCCAGATGGAAGAAGTCAAACCCAAAGGCAATGAATCAAATATATACATTTGAAAGTAAAATTAAAAGTGGATATGGATATTGCATGGATATTACACTCTATGATGACGAACATGATGCTGACTTAATTTGAAAGGCATGAACTTGTTTGCAAATTCTGAATTTATAGTCTCAAACGATTAGAAAAAGAGGGAGAATTTGAGCATAGAAAGATGGTGAACTCTATTCCTGGCTGTACAGAGGAAGAGAGACGTATTTGCAGATCTCTTTTGCCGTGTAACCAGAGGGGGTGAGACAGTGGTCTTCTGGCAGTGAGAGGACCCTGGGGACTCAGTGCCTGGAGCCTGCTGATGATGGAGATTGATGCAGGCAGAGCCGCAGACGCCCCAGACGTTCAGCAAAATTAAAAGGCTATTTTGTCAAGTTGTAAAAGAACAGAATGGAGCAGAGGGTGATGGGCTTCCCCTCCTCCTTTCTTCTCTGTGTCTCTTTAGTGTCATCAAGCCCTCAGGGACAAGAACCGTTACATGCCTTTTACTCTACATCTCTCTCTCTTTCTCTTTCTATCTCTTCTATTTTTGTAAACGCATATAAACAAACCACAATTTAAGACACAAAAAAATGAACAGGTATTACATTTTGTGAAAGTATAATATATACATTTTGTGAAGGAAAAAAAATCTATATTTTTTTAACATGAAAATACTCAATATTTTAGAAAGGGAGTACTTGGCACACACCTGATTTCGTTCAGGTATCATTCATGTCCTTTACTTAAATTATAGACTTAGGGTTAGTGATTTAGTGATTTGAGCAAATGTAAAACATATAAGTTTGAGTAATATTAAAACTGATGCCCATGGTGAAAAAAATCAAAATATAGCATTCTGACTGTACAATATTAAAAAATTTGGTGCCTTGTTCCCATGTAAAGGTTTGATAGTGATGCTTTGCATTCTCTAGCCCCAGCCGTTTCAAAGTCAATTTCTTTTACTTACTTATTTGGAAATAATTTGCAGATCATTTATCCTCAATTTGAATTTAATTGACCAGGTGACCTGAGGATGCACCCTGGCCCTGGAGGACAGCCCTGACTACGAGCAGTTGGCACAGAAAAGGAACAGAGAGACAGACTGCAATGAGGAGGGGTTACACACACACACACACACACACACACACACACACACACACACACACACACACACACACACACACACACACACACACAAAAACACATAGGTCATTCTTGTGTCAAGTATAGGGAGTGGAGACCATCTGAGTTGTTCACCCTCATGCTTTGTGCGAATCCAGCCAGTTGTTATGTTTTGTGTGTGAATGCGTTGATGGGATGTTGAGAGATGTCCCAGAAGACTGAGATGTGCAAGTATCATCTAAACATTCAAACATTGCTGGTCACAATTTTCCCAGAGATGTTGCAGTTTGTTCAGTATTTGTCAATCAATTTCTCAATCAGACTGACTTGAGAACCATCACTCAAATCAAGGGTCAATCACTGTTATAAAATCACTTAATAAATGTTAGTTGTTTTAATACTTTATTTTATAATACAAATACATATACACATTTTTATTTTTTTCTTAAGTGTCCAAATACACTGTCAAATATTTCCGTTTCTCTACTTCAAAATTCAATGTGTTGCTTGCTGTTTCTTTGTAATTACTTACAAAAAAGGGTAACACTTTACAATAAATAGACATTTGTTAACATTACTTAATTTATTAACTAATATGAACGAACAATAAACAATACCTTTATTACACTGTTTATTAATCTTTGTTAATGTCAGTTCATAAAAATACAGTAATTTGTTGTTTGTTCATGATTTTAATAATGCATGAGCGAATGTTGAAATTAGCATTAACTAAGATTAATAAATGCTGTAGAAGTGTTGTTCATTCTTAGTTCATGTTAACTAATGTAGTTAATGAATGAACCTTATTGTAAAATGTTACCCAAAAATTGTGTAGAAATAATTTTTACTTTGAAAATGCTACATATCACAGTTAATTAAAAAGTAACATATTTAAGTAAACATGACATTTCAAAGTAAAAAGACTAAAAAGTAATAGTAATTTTCTTGTAGGATGTACTCCAGTGTTTTGTGTAAATTCTAAACATTTTTTTGCAGTTATTTTTTATTTATTTTATATATTATATTAATGCATTCACATCATATTAACTTCTTGAATTCACAATTATAACATAAAATAAAAATTCTCTGTCTTTATTATATGTGACCCTGGACCAAAAAAATTTTTTGATTTTTTTTTAATTATAACTTCTATATAATTATAACTTATATTTTATAAAACATTATAACATTAAATAACATTTCTCTGTGTTTATTATATGTGACCCTGGACCAGAACAAGAAAAACAAAACAAGCAAACACAAAAACAGTCATAAGGGTATTTTTTTATTATTGAGAGGACAATATTTGGCTGAGATACAACTATTTGAAAATCTGGAATCTGATGAAAAAATTCTAAATATTGAGAAAATCACCATTAAATTTGTCCAAATGAAGTTTTTAGCAATGCATTTTACTAATCAAAAATTAAGTTTTAATATATTTACGGTAGGAAATTTACAAAATATCTTCATGGAACATGATCTTCTCTTAATATTCTAATGATTTTTGGCATAAAAGAAACAATTATAATTTTGACCCATACAATGTATTTTTGGCTATTGCTACAAATATACCCGTGCTACTTAAGGGTCACATATTATAATTTTATAAAAGTAATAAGCTACTTTAGGCTGTACTATATTTAATACTTTTACATTCAGCCATGTAAAATTATGTACTATAGCAATGTCTGTGATAGCAGTCTTCTGCTGTACTCTGGCCTGGCTGTTGATTACTGGTCTTCCCTGCGAACCTGACCAGCAGTGGCAGTAATCAGCTCAATTTACTGAGGGGTCCTGACCCTAGAGCAGTGATAGCCCTGTTCCATCTCAGCTTATCATCTCTTGCAGCCTGACCCCACTGATCCCGGCAGAGGAAGCCATGGGATCAATCAACCATCACTCTCACTCTCAAATGGGTCTCAGTGTGGATGTGCACTCAAACACAAGTTAGTCAATATGACAATATGAAGTTTTATGCTAGAACAGGAAAAAACGAATGCGCATCTGTGAACAGATCAATGTGTATTTTAAGCTTCTTCTAAGTTTACAATAATAAACATTGGCCTAGAGAAATCTAGGGAGGGTAAGTGCAAAATATTTATTGCAAAATTTAAGACAGGTTGTTCAATACACCCACACATCCGGAGATATCAGCTGCTTCTCCGTTGCCCCTTCTCACACCCACCATTCACAGACATGTGCCAGAGACCTCCAGGCCAGTACCCCCCTTACCACACAGCAGTCACAGATGGGACCCTCACAATAGCCCCCAACCCTCAGCAAGCTGGCCTTTCTCATGCCCGATTACACCCCAATAACAGCACCACAATTGATACAATGACTCCTGGGGACCTGCATGAGCAGTGTCAGAAGACAGTTAGAAGACCTTATTCTGCTTTGATTGTCTGTGGTGTCTACAATCTGTGTATTTGAGATCACATGATTAAGCGCCAAATAACTTACATAAGCTTTCTGAAGAGGTCTGGTTTTCAGTGAACAGTGGCATTTGTGTCAACTAACAAACCAGTGAATAAACCAGTATATAAAAAGCATTAATTTAAAAACCAGACATATTTTTAAATAGCTTTTTAATAATTATATTATTTAAAAGGGCTACAGTTACATTTTAATGCAGTAAAATCATATTTTCCCACCAAAAGCAGTATGTCTATAACTGCCATAAATACTGGGGGACCTATAGACATAGGGAATGTTATAATATTCCAATAAAACATCAACAAATACAGACTTTATATTGGCAGTCTGAACTAGACCTGCATGTATTTACAGCCTTGTACTAAAAGGTAAATTATTGATACAAATAACAGTTAATTCTGATAAAATGGACAAATTTTGATAATGATTCTGTTATATAGGACTATATTACAAAATTTCTCTTTCAAAACATATTTTGTGCAACAATAATTTAACCGTTTAACATTCAAAATATTAGTTTGAAGATTAGAGCTTTAGTTTTAGTTTAAAATTGAAAGTTTGAAGGTCAAAATATAAATCAGAATCAGAATAAGAATCAGCAAGAGCTTTATTGCCAAGTATGCTTGCGCATACAAGGAATTTGTTTCAGTGTTATTAGCTTCCAGTACACAGAGACGCAGACAATCAACTTCAACAAGCACCACACCGCAGTATTTGCATTTAATATTTTTGTTCTTTGTGCCAAGAGGACTACATAAATAAACAAATATCGCTGTGACAGTGTTGAAATATTAAGTTACTATAATTGACTAATATTTACTTAAGGCTGCACTCTTAAAAATAAAGGTGCTTCACAATGCCATAAAAAAAACCTTTTTTGTATAAATGGTTCCGTAAAGAACCATTAACATCCGAAGAACCTTCTATTTCTTAAAAGGTTCTTTGTGGTGAAAGAAGGTTCTTCAGCAGGGTTCGAATTACGGGGGAGCTAAGGGGAGCTCGGCTCCCCTGAAAAGGACCTGGGCTCCCCTGAGAGCCTACTTTGAGACATTTAGGGGGAGCTCTAAAACACTTTCCATTTTTTGTGTCGCATATAGATTTTGATTTTCTGTACATTAAGGTTCCTGAAATAAATGATGATATTAAAAATGTGTCAATGTTGTGTGTTTATTCGCTCATTACATCACTATTTCTGAACACTATTTTCCGCTGTCTCCTGCTGTGACCATCCATGCGTGGCGGCGCTGCACTGAAATTACTACGTTTACGTCACCACTTGAATTTCTCACAGAGTTGGTATTTGAATGTTAGCTTAACTTCAACACTTGGAACACTCTGTGGATACTAATAAGAATGTCAAAAAAAGAAAGCAGCCAAACCTCAGTCAATTTGGATTTACAAAACAAACGAAGAGGATTGATGACAGCGCACCAGCTACAACAACTAGCTTGCCGGTGTTACCGCCGCCGCCGCATCTGTCAAACAAGGTGCTTGCGTTTTGAAGTAAACGGTTTACTACAGTAAGTAAACAATAGGTTTACTGTAGACCTATTGTTTTAAATGCCCGAACATGCACCAAAAGCATTAAAGTCAGTCAGGGAGGATCGGAAAATAGGGCTCCCCCGAAAGCCACTTTGTAATTCGAACCCTGGCCAACACGGCACAACACGACTTGATCTGGGGAACACAGAGACAGACATGGAAGACAATGCAGCCAGGATGATTAGTGGGGAATGGGAGTTCTTATAGAAGTCTAATGGTGAACAGGTGTCCGTATGATGAGTGCTAATGACAAGACAGGTGATACAATCAGGGAAGTGCAGTGCAAGGGAAGGGGAAACAGCGACCTCAGGTGGCTGAGGGAAAACCCCCCAGCCCAGATCATGACAGTACCCCCTCTCTAGGGAATGGCTTCCAGACGTTCCCAAAACAAAAAATCTGGAGGGAGGAGGAATGGTGGAAGGTGCATCAGGGGGAGGGATGGTGGGCCAGGCCCGTGCAGCGCCGCCGCGTCCGGAACAGAGAGAGCGGTCACGGCCGCGTCAGGAACAGAGATAGCGGTCGCCGCCGCCTCGGGCACAGAGTGGGCGGTCACTGCCACGTCAGGAACGGAGATAGCGGTCGCCGCCGCGTCCGGAACAGAGAGAGCGGTCACGGCCGCGTCAGGAAGAGAGAGCACGGTCACCGCCGCGTCCGGAACAGAGATAGCGGTCTCGGCCACAGAGGTCATCGCCGCGTCAGGAACAGAGATAGCGGTCTCGGCCGCGTCCGGAACAGAGAGAGCGGTCACCGCCGCGTCCGGAACAGAGAACGCGGTCACCGCCGCGTCCGGAACAGAGATAGCGGTCTCGGCCGCGTCCGGAACAGAGAGAGCGGTCACCGCCGCGTCCGGAACAGAGACAGAGGTCATCGCCGCGTCAGGAACAGAGACAGCGGTCACCGCCGCGTCCGGAACAGAGAGCGCGATCACGGCCGCGCCAGGAACAGAGATAGCGGTCTCGGCCGCGTCCGGAACAGAGAGAGCGGTCACCGCCGCGTCCGGAACAGAGAACGCAGTCACCGCCGCGCCCGGAACAGAGATAGCGGTCTCGGCCGCGTCCGGAACAGAGAGAGCGGTCACGGCCGCGTCCGGAACAGAGAGCGCGGTCACCGCCGCGTCAGGAACAGAGAACGCAGTCACCGCCGCGTCCGGAACAGAGAACGCAGTCACCGCCGCGCCCGGAACAGAGATAGCGGTCTCGGCCACGTCCGGAACAGAGAGAGCGGTCACGGCCGCATCCGGAACAGAGAGCGCGGTCACCGCCGCGTCAGGAACAGAGAACGCAGTCACCGCCGCGCCCGGAACAGAGATAGCGGTCTTGGCCGCATCCGGAACAGAGAGAGCGGTCACCGTCGCGTCCGGAACAGAGAGAGCGGTCACCGCCGCGTCCGGAACAGAGAACGCAGTCACCGCCGCGCCCGGAACAGAGATAGCGGTCTTGGCCGCGTCCGGAACAGAGAGAGCGGTCACCGTCGCGTCCGGAACAGAGACAGAGGTCATCGCCGCGTCAGGAACAGAGAGAGCGATCACCGCCGCGTCCGGAACAGAGACAGAGGTCATCGCCGCGTCAGGAACAGAGACAGCGGTCACCGCCGCGTCCGGAACAGAGAGCGCGATCACGGCCGCGCCAGGAACAGAGATAGCGGTCTCGGCCGCGTCCGGAACAGAGAGAGCGGTCACCGCCGCGTCCGGAACAGAGAACGCAGTCACCGCCGCGCCCGGAACAGAGATAGCGGTCTCGGCCGCGTCCGGAACAGAGAGAGCGGTCACGGCCGCGTCCGGAACAGAGAGCGCGGTCACCGCCGCGTCAGGAACAGAGAACGCAGTCACCGCCGCGCCCGGAACAGAGATAGCGGTCTCGGCCGCGTCCGGAACAGAGAGAGCGGTCACCGTCGCGTCCGGAACAGAGAGAGCGGTCACCGCCGCGTCCGGAACAGAGAACGCAGTCACCGCCGCGCCCGGAACAGAGATAGCGGTCTCGGCCGCGTCCGGAACAGAGAGAGCGGTCACGGCCGCGTCCGGAACAGAGAGCGCGGTCACCGCCGCGTCAGGAACAGAGAACGCAGTCACCGCCGCGCCCGGAACAGAGATAGCGGTCTCGGCCGCGTCCGGAACAGAGAGAGCGGTCACCGTCGCTTCCGGAACAGAGAGAGCGGTCACCGCCGCGTCCGGAACAGAGAACGCAGTCACCGCCGCGCCCGGAACAGAGATAGCGGTCTCGGCCGCGTCCGGAACAGAGAGAGCGGTCACCGTCGCGTCCGGAACAGAGAGCGCGGTCACCGCCGCGTCAGGAACAGAGACAGCGGTCACCGCCGCGTCCGGAACAGAGAGCGCGGTCACCGCCGCTTCAGAAACAGAGACAGCGGTCACCGCCGCGTCAGGAACAGAGAGAGCGGTCACCGCCGCGTCAGGAACAGAGAGAGCGGTCACCGCAGCGTCAGGAACAGAGAGAGCGGTCACCACCGCGTCAGGAACAGAGACAGAGGTCACCGCCGCGTCAGGAACAGAGAGAGCGGTCACCGCCGCGTCAGGAACAGAGACAGCGGTCACCGCCGCGTCCGGAACAGAGAGAACGGTCACCGCCGCGTCAGGAACAGAGAGAGCGGTCACCGCCGCGTCAGGAACAGAGACAGCGGTCACCGCCGCATCAGGAACAGAGAGAGCGGTCACCGCCGCGTCCGGAACAGAGACAGCGGTCACCGCCGCGTCAGGAACAGAGAGAGCGGTCACCGCCGTGTCCGGAACAGAGAGCGTGGTCACCGCCGCGTCAGGAACCGAGATAGCGGACGCTGCCGCCTCCGCCGCCCAACGAGCGCAAATGGCCGCCACCCACTCGGGCACAGCTACCGCCTCAACGAAAAAAAACTCCCCGCTGGACCCATAGTAGCTGGCTGCATTCTGTCACGTTGAGAAAGGAGGAGATCTGGGTCCAAATGCGGGGGAAAGAATATCTTTAATAATAACAAATAAACACATACAAACCAAACAAAACACAAACCAAAGGCCAACACGGCACAACACGACTTGATCTGGGGAACACAGAGACAGACATGGAAGACAATGCAGCCAGGATGATTAGTGGGGAATGGGAGTTCTTATAGAAGTCTAATGGTGAACAGGTGTCCGTATGATGAGTGCTAATGACAAGATAGGTGATACAATCAGGGAAGTGCAGTGCAAGGGAAGGGGAAACAGAGACCTCAGGTGGCTGAGGGAAAACCCCCCAGCCCAGATCATGACACTTTCAATTAAGAGGTGGCTGTCCTTAACCCTAACCCATAAATTTCAACTTCTGAAAATGATATTGAAATAATTTTTGCATTTCATTCCATTGCTGTTTTAAAAAATATCTTTTTCATTTTTAAAAAAAGTTAAAAAAATCTATATTTATTTAATATATTCTTTGTAAATTTTGAAACTTTATGTAAAAGAAATGGGTCCTGCATTTTCATGTCACTACCCAGTCAGTGTATGTTTTAGTCCACTAGCTGAGACTGATTTTAACTGCACCCCTACATTTATAATCAGGAAATATTCCTGTGTGTGTGTGTGTGTGTGTGTGTGTGTGTGTGTGTGTGTGTGTGTGTCTCTCTCATTGCTACATGGTGATGGCCCCATTATTTTAATAAATGGACATAAATTAGTTCTAAAGTCTGAAAATCTACAAATTTTCTGCTATTAACCAATCAGGGTGTTACTCCATAACATTTAGTTTTTATGTGTGTACAACTGTCCAGAACTGTGTTAGCTAACCATGTGCTGATTGGCATCTTTGAGCTAAAACTTAGGTAAAATTGTCAGTACCGAAACAGTCACAACTGAAACATGTCATCGCTTATCTGAACAAAATGTGGGAAGAAAATCGTTTTTGAGTGTATAAACATTCAACCATTACAAATGTTAACTAAAATAATAAAAGATAAAACTGACAATAGACAATACAAATATTTATTGATAATAAGCAACCATTTAAAACACATGGTATGAATGAACTCATAAAAACACATAAAAAATGCATTTCAATTTACCAGCATATTCAAAGTAATCATTTAAAATATAAACCTATTTAAAGCACTTTTAACATGACTAATATAATCTTTTTATAACAATATTCCAGCATCATTAATTATTAGTACTAACTACTGCTACAGTAAATACTGGTGCTAACAAACAATGACTATAAAGAAACAATCAATCCAAACCATAAAACCATCAAGGTAAATAAATATAGATTATTTAATCCATCAACTTTTTATTTGCTTCAATATGGCAAAATCATGAATTTAGTAAGAATTAAACAAATCGTGTTTATATCACTATATTTAAAGTATTTTTGAAGTGATACTATTTAATGAAATATGTGCTAATTTGCATACATTTCTAGTACAAAAATCTAAACACTGTATGAAGTCAGTTTCAACATTCTTGTTGACATATTACAGTCAAATGTTTTTACAGAGGGAATTTTGGGTATCTCATATTGTCACTCCATAATTTAAAAAAAAATTAGAACAGACAGAAAACTAATTTAGAGAAAACGGCCTTTAAAAATATGTATTGTAATTAAATTCTATTGACACAAATAGATAACGTGCTATAAAAGAAACACTTAACAGTGTCTTTTGGGTGTTTTCTTTCCACCAGTCTGAAAAAAACTTTATGAAACACCAAAAAGCCCAAAATCTTAAACTTAATAGGTGCATGAAAAAACAGTGTTTTTGCCTGCAATGTCTCCCCTTAAGCATTTTACATTAAAAAGAATATAAAACCATTAAATCACGTAATACTGCAGTTTTTAGAGTGGAATTTCATGGGAAAGACTTACATAAACAAAGTTACAATAATTGGTAATTCTAATTTGTAACTAAAATAGATCATTTGTCATTTGTTTTGTTGTTACGCATTCAACATCAATATTCATCATTTTAAAAAACAAGTTAATTACAACAACAACAACAACAACAACAAAAAATAAGCTGGACACAACAATCACATGCAAAGAGAGGGACAACATCATATACTCACAAAATGAATTCATTACACTACTTGATTTAATTGAAAAACATTTTGCACACAATTTAATTTAATTAACACAAAATAAATCTGTTTAGTTTGATCAAGACAGTTTAGTTGGTTTAGGTCCAATTAATTTATTCTAGCATGTTCAACTTCATGTTTTGCCACAGCCTAAGCACAGGTGACACTCTTCTGCATAATGGTAACCACAAAATTTAAAAACATTACAGAAACTCCTCTAAATGTACAACACAACTTAACATTAATAACAAATATGTCCTTTTCTTTACTAAAAAAAAGTTATATATCGCTTAATTTACTCTCCTAAAGCAGTCAGTTTCAAAGCATGCTGGGAAATACTGATCCACCGTCCAGTTAGTTACGTCAACAAAAATGATTCATGTAGTTTTAACACAAGTGAAATAAGAAACCTTAAATTTTTAAATGTATTAAGTAGAGTAAACACAATAAAACTGTTACAAAATGTTCAACAATTGTGGTACAGTTTAATTAAACTGAAGAAAATGTGAAAAAATAAATAGTAATAATAAATAGGTTTTTTTAGCATATAAACATTCTAGCTGAATTACATTTTTTAACAAAAAATAATATAACTAATACTATATTGATAATAAACAACTATTAAAAACACAGTGTATGAACTCATAATACACACATAAATTACACATTAAGCATTTGACTTTACCAGTATATTTAAAGTAATAATACAAAATATAAACCTATTTTAAACACTTTTGTTTTTTGGTAACATGACCAATATAATCTTTGTTATAGCAATACAAACGTTGCAGCAACATTAACTATTAGTACAAACTACTGCTACAGAATTGCAGTCAATCTCTCTACACTCTTAAACAAATGAAATATTTTTACATTTTAAATCAATTGTTTTATAATTATCTGTTGTTGTAAAATTGATTAATAACAATAATACATTTTATTTGATGGCGCCTTTCAAAACACCCAAGGTCACCTCACAAGCAAATAAAGATAAAAAATAAATAAAGATACAAATCACTACACAAAACAAAAACACACAGTAAATAGTCCGTATATAAAAACAAGGCGCAGTAAGTAAACATATTATAAAAAATCCTGTATATGTCTTAAGACGTTTTTTAAAAGTCAACAGACAATCACCTTTGCGAATATCAAGGGGAAGGGAGTTCCATAAGCGGGGGGATTAATTGCTTTATAGTTTTGTAGTTTTTTCCCTCATTAAAGCTGTAAAGTACACAATCTTAGATTTATTTCTCTAAAGTTTATTTCTTCAAATGTTTATTTCTGGGTCCCTTTCCCTGTCCTAATTTTAAATTACACATCATGCTACTTTGCATATAAAAACTACAAACAGTACATTTATTTCACTACTTTAAACTCTGCCCAACTAGCTGGTCCTATCTGAGCTTTGGTTTCAACTGGTGCTGTGTGTTCAGCTCCTCCAGCATCCACCCAGAGCAAAGCTGTTCTCTACAGTTTCTGTGTCAGTCCTGGTCACCCTATACAAACAATTCAAATCATTTATCTTGACTGATCCTAACAATACAATCCAACCAATGACTGCAGTGATTCACATGAATGTAATGTCATTGTCCACCTGTTCAGTGTAACCAGGGGTGGTGCTCAATGTCGTCTAAACTGGGGCGATCTGCCGCCGCTACACTGAGACACCAGCTGATCAACTGACGGCACTCTGTTACACACAACACAGTACTTGTGTTCAGCAACACAAAACAGCAAACTTCACCTCGATCTGGACATGATTTTTATCTCTTGCCTGTAGACAGCTCTCTAGGAAAGTTCAGTATGGTTTTGGAGGTGACCCTCGATGCGATTCTGAAGGGCAAACGACCGCACAGGATTTTGTAGAGCGTCACCCCCACTGACCAAACAGTAGCCGGTCCTGCATGATAGCGGCGCCGACGAAACCACTCAGGAGGGGCGTACTGAGGTGTGCCTGAGAGACCCCACAAGACCAAAAAAATCCAGTGAAAAGGCTCCAAATAGAGAGTCAGAATAGTTTCTTTTAGTTTGAACACCAAAAGTTTAGAAATGTCCATATACAAATACATCCACAGAGTGTTGTAGTGAGATCTTTCCTGCTGTAACAGAAACCAACCTTCAAATGATCTGTAGGCTGAGTCCTTTAGTAGATCTCCACAACCAAAGTCCAGCAGCTTGATGTTATGTGAGTCTGTGGAAATCAGCAGATTCTGTGGCTTGACGTCCCGGTGCAGGACTCCGCGGCTCTCACAGTGTTTCAGTGCCGTGATGAGCTGCAGCAGCACTTTCTTGGCCAGGATCTCATCCAGGCCGCTGTTCTCTTCACAGAAACTCTGGAGATCTTGGCAAGGAACTGGGCGTTCCAGGATCATGCTGTAGTGATCGGGACTGTCAAACCACTCCACCAGCTGCAGGACATTGGGGCAGGCAGGAGCTGAGTTGACCAGGGTCATCAACGCCACCTCCAGCGGCAGCCGACCATGGCCTTCCTGCAGTGACAAATGCCAAAGTATACCCAGGCCTGAATGAGGATGTGTGCAAACCAATGAGATGTCAAACACAACAACAGATTCACTTACAACTTTCAGTCTCCTGTGCATCTTGCGTTTAGAGACATACTTGATGGCGACCTGTAGACAGATAAAGCACAGTAAATCACACCTGCCTAACTGTGGAATATGACATTTACTGAAATCAATTCAATTTTAGGAAAAAAATGTCTTACTGGCAGTCCATCAGATCTGCGCGTCCCAGCATAAACTGAGCCAAAGCCACCTCTTCCCAGCAATGGGCCCTTCTCATATGCTTTTGTAACATATAAAATCCCAAAAAAATTATTTTATGAGAAAACATGTTGCAGTATCTACAACTGTAAAATAACACTACGTTGACAGTTCAAACAGCTAAAGAACTTTTTCAGTGACAAATAATTTCATAACTGAGCCATAACCTCTTTAATATAAGCCTATTCTGACCTCTGCAAGAGCGTTTGGTAGGTCTTCTGCATGAGGTGGATGGACGCTCATCTCCCTGGCTGCCGCTCTGCCACTTCCTCTTCCTGTTAGGCTCATCCGTGGACACAGAAACGGCCAACTCAGAAGGCAGAGGTGCTATATAGCCAGGTAGGCTCAGTGGCTGGGTTAGGTTTGGCAGCGGTTCCTGATCCTGGTTTCCAGAGCCACGTCTCCAAACCTCCTGAATAGCTGTCTGGGTGAAAGCTGCACTCCTGCATCTGGAGCGGCCTGGGGCTGGAATATTTCATACACACAATACTTAATCAGTGTCACATCAAATTGTGTTACGTCATATTTTTTAAGTTTCTTGAGTAAAATAAAATAGTTTCCCACTATTATAATTGTGACAAGGAATAAAACACATATTTTACTAATTCATTTTAATTAAGTGTTTTGATAAGGCATTCAGTCTCATTTACAGGAATATATTTAGCTAGGGAAAATTTGGGTTGAAATAAGTTCATTTACACACATTTCTTTGCATTAACTTAAAATGTACAACATCACACTATAACATAATATACTAATAATAAACAAATGAAACATACCGATAATAATACCATTAATAAACAAATGAAATATAAAACACTCACCTGGTCTTTCACTCATAGCCACTGAAACCTCCTGCAAACTCCAATATATGAAAAAAAGAAAAATTAAAGAATAAATGACTAAAATAACTAAGCAATTAAATTATTAAATAAATATAGAAAGAAAGAAAGAAAGAAAGAAAGAAAGAAATACTGTCCTCAGAAATACTCCTCCAAAGAAGAAAAAAAATGAAATAACTCTCCAAACTTCCTCCAAATTAAGAAAAGTACAACAAAATAAAGGTGTTTTCAGATATAATCTGAACTCCTTGCTCCCAAATCCTCCGAAATCCGGTAAAAATCGCAATTTGTGCACAGAAAGTATTCTCCAACAGTGTTTGTAGTCGCCTTGTCTCTCACCAACAGATAGCAATGGGTTCGAAAGTTTATATATTCAGTCAGAATTCATATCATTACACACGTCGCTATAGCAACTAAAATTTGAATCAGGCATGTGCACGCCTGACGTCGCGTGCGTGCGTGCGCGTACGTCGCATCTCATCATATGTATTGAATTGAAAAGCAAATCCTGACTTTTTTTTAATTTGTGAGATTTATCTGAACACGTAAACTTTTCCCCCTAGCCCTGATTCATCATATAGTCCTTAAAATAAGTTAGCTGAATCATCTTCTAATTTAAATTCATAGTTTATTACAAATAGAAATCAATTAAAATAGATTCGTGTAATTTATATGTATTTATTTGACTGGGAATCTGTTATTTAATTTATTTAACATTTACAAACTCATTTATTAATTACTCGGGAAAATGACCTACTGTTGTTTGCCATCCAAACGAAAAGCTGAAATTAAATCGATAAGTGTCGACTGTGGAAACGGCTCAAGCAATGTCCGACGTAAATCTAATGCTAATTAACAATGCTAATTAATCACACATACAAGTCTTATGTCAGTTGATTAAATATTCATACAGAATCCATTGTATCGCCTACCTTAATTCAATATATTGATTTGATTTAATTCATTATTACCACACATTTATTACGTGTGCGCGTATTCAAATCACGTGACCTTTCGTAACTCCGTACCTCAACTAGTTCATGGTTGCATGCGAATAGGCATATAAAATCGCAGATTGGTTAAGCTGTTTAATAATTAATTAAAAAAAAAAAAAAGATGTTTACTAAGTTCCTTCTATTATCTTTTGCAACCCTCAATATGTTTAACATATCAGTACGCTTAATATATATAAAGTCATCATTTATTAGGTACTTTCAATTAAGAGGTGGCTGTCCTTAACCCTAACCCCTAAATTTCAACTTCTGAAAATGATATTGAAATAATTTTTGCATTTTATTCCATTGCTGTTTTTAAAAATATCTTTTTCATTTTTAAAAAAAGTGAAGTTAAAAAATCTATATTTATTTAAAATAATCTTTGTAAATTTTGAAACTTTATGTAAAAGAAATGGGTCCTGCATTTTCATGTCACTACCCAGTCAGTGTATGTTTTAGTCCACTAGCTGAGACTGATTTTAACTGCACCCCTACATTTATAATCAGGAAATATTCCTGTGTGTGTGTGTGTGTGTGTGTGTGTGTGTGTGTGTGTGTGTGTGTGTGTGTGTCTCTCTCTCATTGCTACATGGTGATGGCCCCATTATTTTAATAAATGAACATAAATTAGTTCTAAAGTCTGAAAATCTACATTTTTTCTGCTATTAACCAATCAAGGTGTTACTCCATAACATTTAGTTTTTATGTGTGTACAACTGTCCAGAACTGTGTTAGCTAACCATGTGCTGATTGGCATCTTTGAGCTAAAACTTAGGTAAAATTGTCAGTACCGAAACAGTCACAACTGAAACATGTCATCGCTTATCTGAACAAAATGTGGGAAGAAAATCGTTTTTGAGTGTATAAACATTCAACCATTACAAATGTTAACTAAAATAATAAAAGATAAAACTGACAATAGACAATAAAAATATTTATTGATAATAAGCAACCATTTAAAACACAGTGTATGAACTCATAAAACACATTAAAAATGCATTTCAATTTACCAGCATATTCAAAGTAATCATTTAAAATATAAACCTATTTAAAACACTTTTAACATGACTAATATAATCTTTTTTATAACAATATTCCAGCATTATTAATTATTAGTACTAACTACTGCTACAGTAAATACTGGTGCTAACAAACAATGACTATAAAGAAACAATCAATCCAAACCATAAAACCATCAAGGTAAATAAATATAGATTATTTAATCCATCAACTTTTTATTTGCTTCAATATGGCAAAATCATGAATTTAGTAAGAATTAAACAAATCGTGTTTATATCACTATATTTAAAGTATTTTTGAAGTGATACAATTTAATGAAATATGTGCTAATTTGCATACATTTCTAGTACAAAAATCTAAACACTGGATGAAGTCAGTTTCAACATTCTTGTTGACATATTACAGTCAAATGTTTTTACAGAGGGAATTTTGGGTATCTCATATTGTCACTCCATAATTAAAAAAAATTAGGACAGAAAACTAATTTAGAGAAAACGGCCTTTAAAAATATGTATTGTAATTAAATTCTATTGACACAAATAGATAACGTGCTATAAAAGAAACACTTAACAGTGTCTTTTGGGTGTTTTCTTTCCACCAGTCTGAAAAAAACTTTATGAAACACCAAAAAGCCCAAAATCTTAAACTTAATAGGTGCATGAAAAAACAGTGTTTTTGCCTGCAATGTCTCCCCTTAAGCATTTTACATTAAAAAGAATATAAAACCATTAAATCACGTAATACTGCAGTTTTTAGAGTGGAATTTCATGGGAAAGACTTACATAAACAAAGTTACAATAATTGGTAACTCTAATTTATAACTAAAATATAACATTTGTAAACTAACAAATTATATTTTTAAGATATACTTAAGTTTTGTTGTTACTCATTCAACATCAATATTCATCATTTTAAAAAACAAGTTAATTACAACAACAACAAAAAATAAATAAAAATAAGCTGGACACAACAATCACATGCAAAGAGAGGGACAACATCATATACTCACAAAATGAATTCGTTACACTACTTGATTTAATTGAAAAAACATTTTGCACACAATTTAATTTAATTAACACAAAATAAATCTGTTTAGTTTGATCAAGACAGCTTAGTTGGTTTAGGTCCAATTAATTTATTCTAGCATGTTCAACTTCATGTTTTGCCACAGCCTAAGCACAGGTGACACTCTTCTGCATAATGGTAACCACAAAATTTAAAAACATTACAGAAACTCCTCTAAATGTACAACACAACTTAACATTAATAACAAATATGTCCTTTTCTTTACAAAAAAAAGTAATATATCGCTTAATCCCTAAATTTACTCTCCTAAAGCAGTCAGTTTCAAAGCATGCTGGGAAATACTGATCCACCGTCCAGTTAGTTACGTCAACAAAAATGATTCATGTAGTTTTAACACAAGTGAAATAAGAAACCTTAAATTTTTTAATGTATTAAGTAGAGTAAACACAATAAAACTGTTACAAAATGTTCAACAATTGTGGTACAGTTTAATTAAACTGAAGAAAATGTGAAAAAATAAATAGTAATAATAAATAGGTTTTTTAGCATATAAACATTCTAGCTGAATTACATTTTTTAACAAAAAATAATATAACAAATACTATATTGATAATAAACAACTATTAAAAACACAGTGTATGAACTCATAATACACACATAAATTACACATTAAGCATTTGACTTTACCAGTATATTTAAAGTAATAATACAAAATATAAACCTATTTTAAACACTTTTGTTTTTTGGTAACATGACCAATATAATCTTTGTTATAGCAATACAAACGTAACGTTGCAGCAACATTAACTATTAGTACAAACTACTGCTACAGAATTGCAGTCAATCTCTCTACACTCTTAAACAAATGAAATATTTTTACATTTTAAATCAATTGTTTTATAATTATCTGTTGTTGTAAAATTGATTAATAACAATAATACATTTTATTTGATGGCGCCTTTCAAAACACCCAAGGTCACCTCACAAGCAAATAAAGATAAAAAATAAATAAAGATACAAATCACTACACAAAACAAAAACACACAGTAAATAGTCCGTATATAAAAACAAGGCGCAGTAAGTAAACATATTATAAAAAATCCTGTATATGTCTTAAGACGTTTTTTAAAAGTCAACAGACAATCACCTTTGCGAATATCAAGGGGAAGGGAGTTCCATAAGCGGGGGGATTAATTGCTTTATAGTTTTGTAGTTTTTTCCCTCATTAAAGCTGTAAAGTACACAATCTTAGATTTATTTCTCTAAAGTTTATTTCTTCAAATGTTTATTTCTGGGTCCCTTTCCCTGTCCTAATTTTAAATTACACATCATGCTACTTTGCATATAAAAACTACAAACAGTACATTTATTTCACTACTTTAAACTCTGCCCAACTAGCTGGTCCTATCTGAGCTTTGGTTTCAACTGGTGCTGTGTGTTCAGCTCCTCCAGCATCCACCCAGAGCAAAGCTGTTCTCTACAGTTTCTGTGTCAGTCCTGGTCACCCTATACAAACAATTCAAATCATTTATCCAGACTGATCCTAACAATACAATCCAACCAATGACTGCAGTGATTCACATGAATGTAATGTCATTGTCCACCTGTTCAGTGTAACCAGGGGTGGTGCTCAATGTCGTCTAAACTGGGGCGATCTGCCGCCGCTACACTGAGACACCAGCTGATCAACTGACGGCACTCTGTTACACACAACACAGTACTTGTGTTCAGCAACACAAAACAGCAAACTTCACCTCGATCTGGACATGATTTTTATCTCTTGCCTGTAGACAGCTCTCTAGGAAAGTTCAGTATGGTTTTGGAGGTGACCCTCGATGCGATTCTGAAGGGCAAACGACCGCACAGGATTTTGTAGAGCGTCACCCCCACTGACCAAACAGTAGCCGGTCCTGCATGATAGCGGCGCCGACGAAACCACTCAGGAGGGGCGTACTGAGGTGTGCCTGAGAGACCCCACAAGACCAAAAAAATCCAGTGAAAAGGCTCCAAATAGAGAGTCAGAATAGTTTCTTTTAGTTTGAACACCAAAAGTTTAGAAATGTTCATATACAAATACATCCACAGAGTGTTGTAGTGAGATCTTTCCTGCTGTAACAGAAACCAACCTTCAAATGATCTGTAGGCTGAGTCCTTTAGTAGATCTCCACAACCAAAGTCCAGCAGCTTGATGTTATGTGAGTCTGTGGAAATCAGCAGATTCTGTGGCTTGACGTCCCGGTGCAGGACTCCGCGGCTCTCACAGTGTTTCAGTGCCGTGATGAGCTGCAGCAGCACTTTCTTGGCCAGGATCTCATCCAGGCCGCTGTTCTCTTCACAGAAACTCTGGAGATCTTGGCAAGGAACTGGGCGTTCCAGGATCATGCTGTAGTGATCGGGACTGTCAAACCACTCCACCAGCTGCAGGACATTGGGGCAGGCAGGAGCTGAGTTGACCAGGGTCATCAACGCCACCTCCAGCGGCAGCCGACCATGGCCTTCCTGCAGTGACAAATGCCAAAGTATACCCAGGCCTGAATGAGGATGTGTGCAAACCAATGAGATGTCAAACACAACAACAGATTCACTTACAACTTTCAGTCTCCTGTGCATCTTGCGTTTAGAGACATACTTGATGGCGACCTGTAGACAGATAAAGCACAGTAAATCACACCTGCCTAACTGTGGAATATGACATTTACTGAAATCAATTCAATTTTAGGAAAAAAATGTCTTACTGGCAGTCCATCAGATCTGCGCGTCCCAGCATAAACTGAGCCAAAGCCACCTCTTCCCAGCAATGGGCCCTTCTCATATGCTTTTGTAACATATAAAATCCCAAAAAAATTATTTTATGAGAAAACATGTTGCAGTATCTACAACTGTAAAATAACACTACGTTGACAGTTCAAACAGCTAAAGAACTTTTTCAGTGACAAATAATTTCATAACTGAGCCATAACCTCTTTAATATAAGCCTATTCTGACCTCTGCAAGAGCGTTTGGTAGGTCTTCTGCATGAGGTGGATGGACGCTCATCTCCCTGGCTGCCGCTCTGCCACTTCCTCTTCCTGTTAGGCTCATCCGTGGACACAGAAACGGCCAACTCAGAAGGCAGAGGTGCTATATAGCCAGGTAGGCTCAGTGGCTGGGTTAGGTTTGGCAGCGGTTCCTGATCCTGGTTTCCAGAGCCACGTCTCCAAACCTCCTGAATAGCTGTCTGGGTGAAAGCTGCACTCCTGCATCTGGAGCGGCCTGGGGCTGGAATATTTCATACACACAATACTTAATCAGTGTCACATCAAATTGTGTTACGTCATATTTTTTAAGTTTCTTGAGTAAAATAAAATAGTTTCCCACTATTATAATTGTGACAAGGAATAAAACACATATTTTACTAATTCATTTTAATTAAGTGTTTTGATAAGGCATTCAGTCTCATTTACAGGAATATATTTAGCTAGGGAAAATTTGGGTTGAAATAAGTTCATTTACACACATTTCTTTGCATTAACTTAAAATGTACAACATCACACTATAACATAATATACTAATAATAAACAAATGAAACATACCGATAATAATACCATTAATAAACAAATGAAATATAAAACACTCACCTGGTCTTTCACTCATAGCCACTGAAACCTCCTGCAAACTCCAATATATGAAAAAAAGAAAAATTAAAGAATAAATGACTAAAATAACTAAGCAATTAAATTATTAAATAAATATAGAAAGAAAGAAAGAAAGAAAGAAAGAAAGAAAGAAAGAAAGAAAGAAATACTGTCCTCAGAAATACTCCTCCAAAGAAGAAAAAAAATGAAATAACTCTCCAAACTTCCTCCAAATTAAGAAAAGTACAACAAAATAAAGGTGTTTTCAGATATAATCTGAACTCCTTGCTCCCAAATCCTCCGAAATCCGGTAAAAATCGCAATTTGTGCACAGAAAGTATTCTCCAACAGTGTTTGTAGTCGCCTTGTCTCTCACCAACAGATAGCAATGGGTTCGAAAGTTTATATATTCAGTCAGAATTCATATCATTACACACGTCGCTATAGCAACTAAAATTTGAATCAGGCATGTGCACGCCTGACGTCGCGTGCGTGCGTGCGCGTACGTCGCATCTCATCATATGTATTGAATTGAAAAGCAAATCCTGACTTTTTTTTAATTTGTGAGATTTATCTGAACACGTAAACTTTTTCCCCTAGCCCTGATTCATCATATAGTCCTTAAAATAAGTTAGCTGAATCATCTTCTAATTTAAATTCATAGTTTATTACAAATAGAAATCAATTAAAATAGATTCGTGTAATTTATATGTATTTATTTGACTGGGAATCTGTTATTTAATTTATTTAACATTTACAAACTCATTTATTAATTACTCGGGAAAATGACCTACTGTTGTTTGCCATCCAAACGAAAAGCTGAAATTAAATCGATAAGTGTCGACTGTGGAAACGGCTCAAGCAATGTCCGACGTAAATCTAATGCTAATTAACAATGCTAATTAATCACACATACAAGTCTTATGTCAGTTGATTAAATATTCATACAGAATCCATTGTATCGCCTACCTTAATTCAATATATTGATTTGATTTAATTCATTATTACCACACATTTATTACGTGTGCGCGTATTCAAATCACGTGACCTTTCGTAACTCCGTACCTCAACTAGTTCATGGTTGCATGCGAATAGGCATATAAAATCGCAGATTGGTTAAGCTGTTTAATAATTAATTAAAAAAAAAAAAAAGATGTTTACTAAGTTCCTTCTATTATCTTTTGCAACCCTCAATATGTTTAACATATCAGTACGCTTAATATATATAAAGTCATCATTTATTAGGTACTTTCAATTAAGAGGTGGCTGTCCTTAACCCTAACCCCTAAATTTCAACTTCTGAAAATGATATTGAAATAATTTTTGCATTTTATTCCATTGCTGTTTTTAAAAATATCTTTTTCATTTTTAAAAAAAGTGAAGTTAAAAAATCTATATTTATTTAAAATAATCTTTGTAAATTTTGAAACTTTATGTAAAAGAAATGGGTCCTGCATTTTCATGTCACTACCCAGTCAGTGTATGTTTTAGTCCACTAGCTGAGACTGATTTTAACTGCACCCCTACATTTATAATCAGGAAATATTCCTGTGTGTGTGTGTGTGTGTGTGTGTGTGTGTGTGTGTGTGTGTGTGTGTGTGTGTCTCTCTCTCATTGCTACATGGTGATGGCCCCATTATTTTAATAAATGAACATAAATTAGTTCTAAAGTCTGAAAATCTACATTTTTTCTGCTATTAACCAATCAAGGTGTTACTCCATAACATTTAGTTTTTATGTGTGTACAACTGTCCAGAACTGTGTTAGCTAACCATGTGCTGATTGGCATCTTTGAGCTAAAACTTAGGTAAAATTGTCAGTACCGAAACAGTCACAACTGAAACATGTCATCGCTTATCTGAACAAAATGTGGGAAGAAAATCGTTTTTGAGTGTATAAACATTCAACCATTACAAATGTTAACTAAAATAATAAAAGATAAAACTGACAATAGACAATAAAAATATTTATTGATAATAAGCAACCATTTAAAACACAGTGTATGAACTCATAAAACACATTAAAAATGCATTTCAATTTACCAGCATATTCAAAGTAATCATTTAAAATATAAACCTATTTAAAACACTTTTAACATGACTAATATAATCTTTTTTATAACAATATTCCAGCATTATTAATTATTAGTACTAACTACTGCTACAGTAAATACTGGTGCTAACAAACAATGACTATAAAGAAACAATCAATCCAAACCATAAAACCATCAAGGTAAATAAATATAGATTATTTAATCCATCAACTTTTTATTTGCTTCAATATGGCAAAATCATGAATTTAGTAAGAATTAAACAAATCGTGTTTATATCACTATATTTAAAGTATTTTTGAAGTGATACAATTTAATGAAATATGTGCTAATTTGCATACATTTCTAGTACAAAAATCTAAACACTGGATGAAGTCAGTTTCAACATTCTTGTTGACATATTACAGTCAAATGTTTTTACAGAGGGAATTTTGGGTATCTCATATTGTCACTCCATAATTAAAAAAAATTAGGACAGAAAACTAATTTAGAGAAAACGGCCTTTAAAAATATGTATTGTAATTAAATTCTATTGACACAAATAGATAACGTGCTATAAAAGAAACACTTAACAGTGTCTTTTGGGTGTTTTCTTTCCACCAGTCTGAAAAAAACTTTATGAAACACCAAAAAGCCCAAAATCTTAAACTTAATAGGTGCATGAAAAAACAGTGTTTTTGCCTGCAATGTCTCCCCTTAAGCATTTTACATTAAAAAGAATATAAAACCATTAAATCACGTAATACTGCAGTTTTTAGAGTGGAATTTCATGGGAAAGACTTACATAAACAAAGTTACAATAATTGGTAACTCTAATTTATAACTAAAATATAACATTTGTAAACTAACAAATTATATTTTTAAGATATACTTAAGTTTTGTTGTTACTCATTCAACATCAATATTCATCATTTTAAAAAACAAGTTAATTACAACAACAACAAAAAATAAATAAAAATAAGCTGGACACAACAATCACATGCAAAGAGAGGGACAACATCATATACTCACAAAATGAATTCGTTACACTACTTGATTTAATTGAAAAAACATTTTGCACACAATTTAATTTAATTAACACAAAATAAATCTGTTTAGTTTGATCAAGACAGCTTAGTTGGTTTAGGTCCAATTAATTTATTCTAGCATGTTCAACTTCATGTTTTGCCACAGCCTAAGCACAGGTGACACTCTTCTGCATAATGGTAACCACAAAATTTAAAAACATTACAGAAACTCCTCTAAATGTACAACACAACTTAACATTAATAACAAATATGTCCTTTTCTTTACAAAAAAAAGTAATATATCGCTTAATCCCTAAATTTACTCTCCTAAAGCAGTCAGTTTCAAAGCATGCTGGGAAATACTGATCCACCGTCCAGTTAGTTACGTCAACAAAAATGATTCATGTAGTTTTAACACAAGTGAAATAAGAAACCTTAAATTTTTTAATGTATTAAGTAGAGTAAACACAATAAAACTGTTACAAAATGTTCAACAATTGTGGTACAGTTTAATTAAACTGAAGAAAATGTGAAAAAATAAATAGTAATAATAAATAGGTTTTTTAGCATATAAACATTCTAGCTGAATTACATTTTTTAACAAAAAATAATATAACAAATACTATATTGATAATAAACAACTATTAAAAACACAGTGTATGAACTCATAATACACACATAAATTACACATTAAGCATTTGACTTTACCAGTATATTTAAAGTAATAATACAAAATATAAACCTATTTTAAACACTTTTGTTTTTTGGTAACATGACCAATATAATCTTTGTTATAGCAATACAAACGTAACGTTGCAGCAACATTAACTATTAGTACAAACTACTGCTACAGAATTGCAGTCAATCTCTCTACACTCTTAAACAAATGAAATATTTTTACATTTTAAATCAATTGTTTTATAATTATCTGTTGTTGTAAAATTGATTAATAATAATAATACATTTTATTTGATGGCGCCTTTCAAAACACCCAAGGTCACCTCACAAGCAAATAAAGATAAAAAATAAATAAAGATACAAATCACTACACAAAACAAAAACACACAGTAAATAGTCCGTATATAAAAACAAGGCGCAGTAAGTAAACATATTATAAAAAATCCTGTATATGTCTTAAGACGTTTTTTAAAAGTCAACAGACAATCACCTTTGCGAATATCAAGGGGAAGGGAGTTCCATAAGCGGGGGGATTAATTGCTTTATAGTTTTGTAGTTTTTTCCCTCATTAAAGCTGTAAAGTACACAATCTTAGATTTATTTCTCTAAAGTTTATTTCTTCAAATGTTTATTTCTGGGTCCCTTTCCCTGTCCTAATTTTAAATTACACATCATGCTACTTTGCATACAAAAACTACAAACAGTACATTTATTTCACTACTTTAAACTCTGCCCAACTAGCTGGTCCTATCTGAGCTTTGGTTTCAACTGGTGCTGTGTGTTCAGCTCCTCCAGCATCCACCCAGAGCAAAGCTGTTCTCTACAGTTTCTGTGTCAGTCCTGGTCACCCTATACAAACAATTCAAATCATTTATCCAGACTGATCCTAACAATACAATCCAACCAATGACTGCAGTGATTCACATGAATGTAATGTCATTGTCCACCTGTTCAGTGTAACCAGGGGTGGTGCTCAATGTCGTCTAAACTGGGGCGATCTGCCGCCGCTACACTGAGACACCAGCTGATCAACTGACGGCACTCTGTTACACACAACACAGTACTTGTGTTCAGCAACACAAAACAGCAAACTTCACCTCGATCTGGACATGATTTTTATCTCTTGCCTGTAGACAGCTCTCTAGGAAAGTTCAGTATGGTTTTGGAGGTGACCCTCGATGCGGTTCTGAAGGGCAAACGACCGCACAGGATTTTGTAGAGCGTCACCCCCACTGACCAAACAGTAGCCGGTCCTGCATGATAGCGGCGCCGACGAAACCACTCAGGAGGGGCGTACTGAGGTGTGCCTGAGAGACCCCACAAGACCAAAAAAATCCAGTGAAAAGGCTCCAAATAGAGAGTCAGAATATTTCTTTTAGTTTGAACACCAAAAGTTTAGAAATGTCCATATACAAATACATCCACAGAGTGTTGTAGTGAGATCTTTCCTGCTGTAACAGAAACCAACCTTCAAATGATCTGTAGGCTGAGTCCTTTAGTAGATCTCCACAACCAAAGTCCAGCAGCTTGATGTTATGTGAGTCTGTGGAAATCAGCAGATTCTGTGGCTTGACGTCCCGGTGCAGGACTCCGCGGCTCTCACAGTGTTTCAGTGCCGTGATGAGCTGCAGCAGCACTTTCTTGGCCAGGATCTCATCCAGGCCGCTGTTCTCTTCACAGAAACTCTGGAGATCTTGGCAAGGAACTGGGCGTTCCAGGATCATGCTGTAGTGATCGGGACTGTCAAACCACTCCACCAGCTGCAGGACATTGGGGCAGGCAGGAGCTGAGTTGACCAGGGTCATCAACGCCACCTCCAGCGGCAGCCGACCATGGCCTTCCTGCAGTGACAAATGCCAAAGTATACCCAGGCCTGAATGAGGATGTGTGCAAACCAATGAGATGTCAAACACAACAACAGATTCACTTACAACTTTCAGTCTCCTGTGCATCTTGCATTTAGAGACATACTTGATGGCGACCTGTAGACAGATAAAGCACAGTAAATCACACCTGCCTAACTGTGGAATATGACATTTACTGAAATCAATTCAATTTTAGGAAAAAAATTTCTTACTGGCAGTCCATCAGATCTGCGCGTCCCAGCATAAACTGAGCCAAAGCCACCTCTTCCCAGCAATGGGCCCTTCTCATATGCTTTTGTAACATATAAAATCACAAAAAAATTATTTTATGAGAAAACATGCTGCAGTATCTACAACTGTAAAATAACACTACGTTGACAGTTCAAACAGCTAAAGAACTTTTTCAGTGACAAATAATTTCATAACTGAGCCATAACCTCTTTAATATAAGCCTATTCTGACCTCTGCAAGAGCGTTTGGTAGGTCTTCTGCATGAGGTGGATGGACGCTCATCTCCCTGGCTGCCGCTCTGCCACTTCCTCTTCCTGTTAGGCTCATCCGTGGACACAGAAACGGCCAACTCAGAAGGCAGAGGTGCTATATAGCCAGGTAGGCTCAGTGGCTGGGTTAGGTTTGGCAGCGGTTCCTGATCCTGGTTTCCAGAGCCACGTCTCCAAACCTCCTGAATAGCTGTCTGGGTGAAAGCTGCACTCCTGCATCTGGAGCGGCCTGGGGCTGGAATATTTCATACACACAATACTTAATCAGTGTCACATCAAATTGTGTTACGTCATATTTTTTAAGTTTCTTGAGTAAAATAAAATAGTTTCCCACTATTATAATTATGACAAGGAATAAAACACATATTTTACTAATTCATTTTAATTAAGTGTTTTGATAAGGAATTCAGTCTCATTTACAGGAATATATTTAGCTAGGGAAAATTTGGGTTGAAATAAGTTCATTTACACACATTTCTTTGCATTAACTTAAAATGTACAACATCGCACTATAACATAATATACTAATAATAAACAAATGAAACATACCAATAATAATACCATTAATAAACAAATGAAATATAAAACACTCACCTGGTCTTTCACTCATAGCCACTGAAACCTCCTGCAAACTCCAATATATGAAAAAAAGAAAAAATAAAGAATAAATGACTAAAATAACTAAGCAATTAAATTATTAAATAAATATAGAAAGAAAGAAAGAAAGAAAGAAAGAAAGAAAGAAAGAAAGAAAGAAAGAAAGAAAGAAAGAAAGAAATACTGTCCTCAGAAATACTCCTCCAAAGAAGAAAAAAAATGAAATAACTCTCCAAAATTCCTCCAAATTAAGAAAAGTACAACAAAATAAAGGTGTTTTCAGATACAATCTGAACTCCTTGCTCCCAAATCCTCCGAAATCCGGTAAAAATCGCAATTTGTGCACAGAAAGTATTCTCCAACAGTGTTTGTAGTCGCCTTGTCTCTCACCAACAGATAGCAATGGGTTCGAAAGTTTATATATTCAGTCAGAATTCATATCATTACACACGTCGCTATAGCAACTAAAATTTGAATCAGGCATGTGCACGCCTGACGTCGCGTGCGTGCGTGCGCGTACGTCGCATCTCATCATATGTATTGAATTGAAAAGCAAATCCTGACTTTTTTTTAATTTGTGAGATTTATCTGAACACGTAAACTTTTTCCCCTAGCCCTGATTCATCATATAGTCCTTAAAATAAGTTAGCTGAATCATCTTCTAATTTAAATTCATAGTTTATTACAAATAGAAATCAATTAAAATAGATTCGTGTAATTTATATGTATTTATTTGACTGGGAATCTGTTATTTATTTTATTTAACATTTACAAACTCATTTATTAATTACTCGGTTAAATGACCTACTGTTGTTTGCCATCCAAACGAAAAGCTGAAATTAAATCGATAAGTGTCGACTGTGGAAACGGCTCAAGCTATGTCCGACGTAAATCTAATGCTAATTAACAATGCTAATTAATCACACATACAAGTCTTATGTCAGTTGATTAAATATTCATACAGAATCCATTGTATCGCCTACCTTAATTCAATATATTGATTTGATTTAATTCATTATTACCACACATTTATTACGTATGCGCGTATTCAAATCACGTGACCTTTCCTAACTCCGTACCTCAACTAGTTCATGGTTGCATCCGAATAGGCATATATATACATATAGCTGTTTAATAATTAATAATAATTAATAATAATAAAAAAAGATGTTTACTAAGTTCCTTCTATTATCTTTTGCAACCCTCAATATGTTTAACATATCAGTACGCTTAATATATATAAAGTCATCATTTATTAGGTACTTTCAGTTAAGAGGTGGCTGTCCTTAACCCTAACCCCTAAATTTCAACTTCTGAAAATGATATTGAAATAATTTTTGCATTTTATTCCATTGCTGTTTTTAAAAATATCTTTTTCATTTTTAAAAAAAGTGAAGTTAAAAAATCTATATTTATTTAAAATAATCTTTGTAAATTTTGAAACTTTATGTAAAAGAAATGTGTCCTGCATTTTCATGTCACTACCCAGTCAGTGTATGTTTTAGTCCACTAGCTGAGACTGATTTTAACTGCACCCCTACATTTATAATCAGGAAATATTCCTGTGTGTGTGTGTGTGTGTGTGTGTGTGTGTGTGTGTGTGTGTGTGTGTGTGTGTGTCTCTCTCATTGCTACATGGTGATGGCCCCATTATTTTAATAAATGAACATAAATTAGTTCTAAAGTCTGAAAATCTACAATTTTTCTGCTATTAACCAATCAAGGTGTTACTCCATAACATTTAGTTTTTATGTGTGTACAACTGTCCAGAACTGTGTTAGCTAACCATGTGCTAATTGGCATCTTTGAGCTAAAACTTAGGTAAAATTGTCAGTACCGAAACAGTCACAACTGAAACATGTCATCGCTTATCTGAACAAAATGTGGGAAGAAAATCGTTTTTGAGTGTATAAACATTCAACCATTACAAATGTTAACTAAAATAATAAAAAATAAAACTGACAATAGACAATACAAATATTTATTGATAATAAGCAACCATTTAAAACACAGTGTATGAACTCATAAAAACACATAAAAAATGCATTTCAATTTACCAGCATATTCAAAGTAATCATTTAAAATATAAACCTATTTAAAACACTTTTAACATGACTAATATAATCTTTTTATAACAATATTCCAGCATCATTAATTATTAGTACTAACTACTGCTACAGTAAATACTGGTGCTAACAATCAGTGACTATAAAGAAACAATCAATCCAAACCATAAAACCATCAAGGTAAATAAATATAGATTATTTAATCCATCAACTTTTTATTTGCTTCAATATGGCAAAATCATGAATTTAGTAAGAATTAAACAAATCGTGTTTATATCACTATATTTAAAGTATTTTTGAAGTGATACAATTTAATGAAATATGTGCTAATTTGCATACATTTCTAGTACAAAAATCTAAACACTGTATGAAGTCAGTTTCAACATTCTTGTTGACATATTACAGTCAAATGTTTTTACAGAGGGAATTTTGGGTATCTCATATTGTCACTCCATAATTAAAAAAAATTAGGACAGAAAACTAATTTAGAGAAAACGGCCTTTAAAAATATGTATTGTAATTAAATTCTATTGACACAAATAGATAACGTGCTATAAAAGAAACACTTAACAGTGTCTTTTGGGTGTTTTCTTTCCACCAGTCTGAAAAAAACTTTATGAAACACCAAAAAGCCTAAAATCTTAAACTTAATAGGTGCATGAAAAAACAGTGTTTTTGCCTGCAATGTCTCCCCTTAAGCATTTTACATTAAAAAGAATATAAAACCATTAAATCACGTAATACTGCAGTTTTTAGAGTGGAATTTCATGGGAAAGACTTACATAAACAAAGTTAGAATAATTGGTAATTCTAATTTGTAACTAAAATAGATCATTTGTAAACTAACAAATTATATTTTTAAGATATACTTAAGTTTTGTTGTTACTCATTCAACATCAATATTCTTCATTTTAAAAAAACAAGTTAATTACAACAACAACAACAAAAAAAAAAAAAAATAAGCTGGACACAACAATCACATGCAAAGAGAGGGACAACATCATATACTCACAAAATGAATTCATTACACTACTTGATTTAATTGAAAAACATTTTGCACACAATTTAATTTAATTAACACAAAATAAATCTGTTTAGTTTGATCAAGACAGTTTAGTTGGTTTAGGTCCAATTAATTTATTCTAGCATGTTCAACTTCATGTTTTGCCATTGCGTAATTTGGTGACCCCTTCGTGATGTCTCTGATCAGGTAAGACAAAGTTTGACTACCTGATTAGTGACATTACTATTACTGTGTGTCTGTAATTACGTGACTTGGGCAAGACAGAGTATAGTCTGACTGTCTAATTAGTAATTGCTGATTAAATTGCGTAACTCGGGCAAGACAGAGTATAGTCTGACTGTCTGATTACCAATTGTTTAACTGCGTAGTAAGGTAAGACAGAGTATAGTCTGACTATCTGTACTGACGTAAGGTATACCCTCAGCGAGGCTGGGAAGAGTGCTATAGAAATCAAAATTGAAAACGAAATTAAAAGCAAAAGTGTGAGTCTCGGTCTGTCCCGTGGTGAGGTGAATATCTATTATCTGTAATATCTGTCATGGGAGCCACCTATCCTAAACCAAATCCTGGCGAAACACCAAATGATTGGATGAATAGATGTAGTTGGGGTTTTTACATTCATGGGTGAATAATTTTTCGGGTTGGACCGAAGCCAATGGTGTGTATCCTACATATCCCCGAATGGGTTCTTTTGACCCAAATCATATGGCACAAGCTTTTCGATTGACTTATAAAGGCGAAGGTGACCCTGAATGGGACCAAAAATATATGAAAGACGGGTATGATGTTTGGTTAAAAATGCAAACAGTGTGGAATGATAAACAGGGTATTTCACTGCCAAAATCTGTCAGGAATGTGGTACCGAAAAAGCCGACGGGTAAGAACGAGAAACTATAGTTAGACGAAGCCCAGTCCAATTTGCAAAAAAAAAAAAACAAAAAAAAAAAACAAACGACCAAAGCGACTCAATTTACAAACAAACTCTATCCAGTCTGTTTCCACATTCTCGCCATGCGCGCCGCCGCCTTATCCTGCACCCGCGCCTGTCGTGCCCGCGCTTACTTACGTGGCTCGCCGCGCGCCCCCAGCAGCGCCCGTCGAGAAAATAAATGAAGCTCATTTATGGATACAAAACTACAGGGCCACATAGAGATAACTTCGCCGTCCGTCTCGACTTTGAAAGACATTTTGAGCATGTTACCAGAAGTGGACAAACCATTACACTTCGTGGAAATGTTGATAAAATTGTCGTGGCACAGCCATTTCACTGGCGCAGATTATAAGTTCATAATAATGTCAAAAATGTGTAATAAGTCTGATGAGACGCGTCTGCTCGAGGCCGTTCCCTGCCTAAAACCAGAAAATTATCGACCTAAGTGTGTGTGTCCAACATAGTGATAAAGAGTCTTGCCCGGCTAAGACAACCTTGAAAATAGATAAAGCCTCCATGTGTGTGTGTCAGTCTCTATCTGCACTCAGTCGCTGTCTGCACTCCATCGAGAGTGTTGAAGCTGACTTCTGCTGATGACACTGCAAACTATTTTCTTCAGTAAACAACAGCATCTTGTTGAAACACACTGAGGCCTCTTGTCTACCTTGCTCGTTAGCTATAGTAAAAACAAAGGGTCACTCGAATTTATACACAGATGAGGCTAAGGGTAACTCATTGGCTGACCTAAATGCAAAAACGGCTGCTCAAGAGGGGCCTCCAAGCCCATGTTAATGTTGCTGTAGTGTCAACCTCAAAAATGACGTAATCACTAATTCCAGATGTTGACCTTGTCGCTGTCCAGAAAGCAGCAAGTGAATCTGACCGTCAATTCTGGTCAGTTTTTTCTGCATCTCAGGGACCCGATGACCTCTGGCGTGACAAAGAGGGTCGACTGTGTTTACCTACGTCTGTTTTACCGTTTCTCATCCGCGAATTTCATGGTATCACTCATCGCGGCCGAAGAGGGGTACTAGAAACAATGCGAGGTCTATTTGGCGTCGACCAATTACCTCAAACGGTTAATGACATTCTTGACAGATGTTTAACTTGCGCTAAAAATAATATAAGCAAACCTCCAGCAAAACATCAACACCTGCCGAGGCCTAACCAACCATTTACTGAATGGCAGGTTGATTTTACACACATGCCCTAGAGGGGACCTTTTAAATACCTCTTGGTGCTTCTGGACAAATTTTCCAAGTGGGTAGAGGCCTTTCCATGTGCCAAAGAAAACGCCAATATGGTCGTGCAGTTTTTAACCAAAGAAATCATACCCAGATATGGTACCCCGGTATCAATAGATTCCGATAAGGGCACACCTTTCACATCAAAAGTATCTTTACAAAAGATAAGAAAAGCAATGATTAGTATGAATACATCCGATTGGACAAGGGTCCTTCCAATTGTCTTAGCAGACCTAAGAATGATGCCTCAGCCGAATTTAGACAACTTATCACCCTATGAGGTGGTGATGGGCCGACCTTTCCCCATCCCTTGGCGCCACGGAATGGTAGGGATAGGTGTGATGTTAACTGATCATATGTCTGAGTACTCTGTAGGCCTAATAGAAAAATTAACTGAGTTCTGGGAAAGGGTTAACATGAAACACCCTGAGATCCCTAAAGCTAACTCACACCCCTTTGAAGTGGGCAATCAAGTATTGATAAAGAAACTAAAAACCGGGGGCCTCAATGACTCTCTGTATGATGGGCCTACAGAGATACTAGCTGTGACCAGAACTGCTGTTTTAACTGATCCTTTTCCACAGTGGATTCATGCAACCAGAGTGAAACCCCCGAAATGAAAAACAATGAATTACATGTACTAACTGTTTTTGTTTTCCAGAGCAATAATGTGTATTGTCCTAGCTGGACTCATGGTACCCAACGCTTCAAAGGAAGAGGCCAAAAGAAACCTCTTCTGGCAGTATGCCAACTGGACAGCGCGTCGACTGACCAATGAATCATGTGTGGTGTGTCAAGAATTATTCCGCACCATAATAACTGTATCCTTGAAACCATTTGTCCATAACTATGAACCCCCCAATTTTACTGTGTTCCGTACATATTATGCAGGGAAAATGTATTTATGGTCTCCTAGGTGTGTAAAGAGGGTAACAACACCCTATACTGATGAAACTAAACGGTACCATAATTACTGTTGTATGAATGAAACGTGCAAGAAAGAAGGTAGTGCATCAAGTAAAAATGAAACTGAAACTGTTGATGTAAAAGTTAGTCTGGTGTTACCAGAAGGTTTTATATTTCCTTACTGTTTTAATGGGACATCAGGTGAAAGCGTGACAGGTATAAGTGCTACAAATTGCAAACAAATAATAAACCAAGGGCAGGGTATAGAAAGATGGCTGCAAAGCTACTGTCCAAGGTTCGAGAGGGGCTCAGGTGAGAAGAACACCGCAGCTTGTGCTAAGGGAAATAATAGAACTGTTTGTCACACCTCCACGAACACTGCCTGTGTATCACTACTAATGTACTGTGAGTCCAATGCAAACTCTGCATAATGGTAACCACAAAATTTAAAAACATTACAGAAACTCCTCTAAATGTACAACACAACTTAACATTAATAACAAATATGTCCTTTTCTTTACTAAAAAAAAGTTATATATCGCTTAATTTACTCTCCTAAAGCAGTCAGTTTCAAAGCATGCTGGGAAATACTGATCCACCGTCCAGTTAGTTACGTCAACAAAAATGATTCATGTAGTTTTAACACAAGTGAAATAAGAAACCTTAAATTTTTAAATGTATTAAGTAGAGTAAACACAATAAAACTGTTACAAAATGTTCAACAATTGTGGTACAGTTTAATTAAACTGAAGAAAATGTGAAAAAATAAATAGTAATAATAAATAGTTTTTTTTTAGCATATAAACATTCTAGCTGAATTACATTTAACAAAAAAATAATATAACTAATACTATATTGATAATAAACAACTATTAAAAACACAGTGTATGAACTCATAATACACACATAAATTACACATTAAGCATTTGACTTTACCAGTATATTTAAAGTAATAATACAAAATATAAACCTATTTTAAACACTTTTGTTTTTTGGTAACATGACCAATATAATCTTTGTTATAGCAATACAAACGTTGCAGCAACATTAACTATTAGTACAAACTACTGCTACAGAATTGCAGTCAATCTCTCTACACTCTTAAACAAATGAAATATTTTTACATTTTAAATCAATTGTTTTATAATTATTTGTTGTTGTAAAATTGATTAATAATAATAATAATAATAATACATTTTATTTGATGGCGCCTTTCAAAACACCCAAGGTCACCTCACAAGCAAATAAAGATAAAAAATAAATAAAGATACAAATCACTACACAAAACAAAAACACACAGTAAATAGTCCGTATATAAAAACAAGGCGCAGTAAGTAAACATATTATAAAAAATCCTGTATATGTCTTAAGACGTTTTTTAAAAGTCAACAATCACCTTTGCGAATATCTGTCACAAGGAGGGTCAGAGACGTTCGGATCCATTCGCAGCATTTATTGAGAATCGTCAACAATCAAGAGTAATCACCGGAAAACAGGAACAACGTAGGAAATCCAGTAAACAGTTCGATACTCAGGCAATGGTCGCAATGGCAGGTAGCAGGAATCGTCAACGGGGTACACAGTCCAGAGTCATACACAGAGAATCCAACACAGAGATAAACGCTTAGAATTACGACCATAGGAACAATAAGACTTCGCAAGGAAGTGTGTGTGTCTGTGGCTTAAATGCATGTGGGTAAATGTGAAACAGGTGTGTGCAGCAATCAGTTCAGTGGGAAACAAGGAGCAGCTGTGTGCAGTGATTGGTGCAGTGGCTTATGAGGATTGCAGTCCAGAATGTGTGTGCAAGAGTTCATGATGAGAAGACAGACCAGATACATGACAATATCAAGGGGAAGGGAGTTCCATAAGCGGGGGGATTAATTGCTTTTTAGTTTTGTAGTTTTTTCCCTCATTAAAGCTGTAAAGTACACAATCTTAGATTTATTTCTCTAAAGTTTATTTCTTCAAATGTTTATTTCTGGGTCCCTTTCCCTGTCCTAATTTTAAATTACACATCATGCTACTTTGCATATAAAAACTACAAACAGTACATTTATTTCACTACTTTAAACTCTGCCCAACTAGCTGGTCCTATCTGAGCTTTGGTTTCAACTGGTGCTGTGTGTTCAGCTCCTCCAGCATCCACCCAGAGCAAAGCTGTTCTCTACAGTTTCTGTGTCAGTCCTGGTCACCCTATACAAACAATTCAAATCATTTATCCAGACTGATCCTAACAATACAATCCAACCAATGACTGCAGTGATTCACATGAATGTAATGTCATTGTCCACCTGTTCAGTGTAACCAGGGGTGGTGCTCAATGTCGTCTAAACTGGGGCGATCTGCCGCCGCTACACTGAGACACCAGCTGATCAACTGACGGCACTCTGTTACACACAACACAGTACTTGTGTTCAGCAACACAAAACAGCAAACTTCACCTCGATCTGGACATGATTTTTATCTCTTGCCTGTAGACAGCTCTCTAGGAAAGTTCAGTATGGTTTTGGAGGTGACCCTCGATGCGGTTCTGAAGGGCAAACGACCGCACAGGATTTTGTAGAGCGTCACCCCCACTGACCAAACAGTAGCCGGTCCTGCATGATAGCGGCGCCGACGAAACCACTCAGGAGGGGCGTACTGAGGTGTGCCTGAGAGACCCCACAAGACCAAAAAAATCCAGTGAAAAGGCTCCAAATAGAGAGTCAGAATAGTTTCTTTTAGTTTGAACACCAAAAGTTTAGAAATGTCCATATACAAATACATCCACAGAGTGTTGTAGTGAGATCTTTCCTGCTGTAACAGAAACCAACCTTCAAATGATCTGTAGGCTTTTTAGTAGTCCTTTAGTAGATCTCCACAACCAAAGTCCAGCAGCTTGATGTTATGTGAGTCTGTGGAAATCAGCAGATTCTGTGGCTTGACGTCCCGGTGCAGGACTCCGCGGCTCTCACAGTGTTTCAGTGCCGTGATGAGCTGCAGCAGCACTTTCTTGGCCAGGATCTCATCCAGGCCGCTGTTCTCTTCACAGAAACTCTGGAGATCTTGGCAAGGAACTGGGCATTCCAGGATCATGCTGTAGTGATCGGGACTGTCAAACCACTCCACCAGCTGCAGGACATTGGGGCAGGCAGGAGCTGAGTTGACCAGGGTCATCAACGCCACCTCCAGCGGCAGCCGACCATGGCCTTCCTGCAGTGACAAATGCCAAAGTATACCCAGGCCTGAATGAGGATGTGTGCAAACCAATGAGATGTCAAACACAACAACAGATTCACTTACAACTTTCAGTCTCCTGTGCATCTTGCATTTAGAGACATACTTGATGGCGACCTGTAGACAGATAAAGCACAGTAAATCACACCTGCCTAACTGTGGAATATGACATTTACTGATATCAATTCAATTTTAGGAAAAAAATGTCTTACTGGCAGTCCATCAGATCTGCGCGTCCCAGCATAAACTGAGCCAAAGCCACCTCTTCCCAGCAATGGGCCCTTCTCATATGCTTTTGTAACATATAAAATCACAAAAAAATTATTTTATGAGAAAACATGTTGCAGTATCTACAACTGTAAAAGAACACTACGTTGACAGTTTTTACATCAAACAGCTAAAGAACTTTTTCAGTGACAAATAATTTCATAACTGAGCCATAACCTCTTTAATATAAGCCTATTCTGACCTCTGCAAGAGCGTTTGGTAGGTCTTCTGCATGAGGTGGATGGACGCTCATCTCCCTGGCTGCCGCTCTGCCACTTCCTCTTCCTGTTAGGCTCATCCGTGGACACAGAAACGGCCAACTCGGAAGGCAGAGGTGCTATATAGCCAGGTAGGCTCAGTGGCTGGGTTAGGTTTGGCAGCGGTTCCTGATCCTGGTTTCCAGAGCCACGTCTCCAAACCTCCTGAATAGCTGTCTGGGTGAAAGCTGCACTCCTGCATCTGGAGCGGCCTGGGGCTGGAATATTTCATACACACAATACTTAATCAGTGTCACATCAAATTGTGTTACATAATATTTTTTAAGTTTCTTGAGTAAAATAAAATAGTTTCCCACTATTATAATTGTGACAAGGAATAAAACACATATTTTACTAATTCATTTTAATTAAGTGTTTTGATAAGGCATTCAGTCTCATTTACAGGAATATATTTAGCTAGGGAAAATTTGGGTTGAAATAAGTTCATTTACACACATTTCTTTGCATTAACTTAAAATGTACAACATCACACTATAACATAATATACTAATAATAAACAAATGAAACATACCGATAATAATACCATTAATAAACAAATGAAATATAAAACACTCACCCGGTCTTTCACTCATAGCCACTGAAACCTCCTGCAAACTCCAATATATGAAAAAAAAAGAAAAATTAAAGAATAAATGACTAAAATAACTAAGCAATTAAATTATTAAATAAATATAGAAAGAAAGAAAGAAAGAAAGAAAGAAAGAAAGAAAGAAAGAAATACTGTCCTCAGAAATACTCCTCCAAAGAAGAAAAAAAAATATGAAATAACTCTCCAAACTTCCTCCAAATTAAGAAAAGTACAACAAAATAAAGGTGTTTTCAGATATAATCTGAACTCCTTGCTCCCAAATCCTCCGAAATCCGGTAAAAATCGCAATTTGTGCACAGAAAGTATTCTCCAACAGTGTTTGTAGTCGCCTTGTCTCTCACCAACAGATAGCAATGGGTTCGAAAGTTTATATATTCAGTCAGAATTCATATCATTACACACGTCGCTATAGCAACTAAAATTTGAATCAGGCATGTGCACGCCTGACGTCGCGTGCGTGCGTGCGAGTACGTCGCATCTCATCATATGTATTGAATTGAAAAGCAAATCCTGACTTTTTTTTAATTTGTGAGATTTATCTGAACACGTAAACTTTTTCCCCTAGCCCTGATTCATCATATAGTCCTTAAAATAAGTTAGCTGAATCATCTTCTAATTTAAATTCATAGTTTATTACAAATAGAAATCAATTAAAATAGATTCGTGTGATTTATATGTATTTATTTGACTGGGAATCTGTTATTTAATTTATTTAACATTTACAAACTCATTTATTAATTACTCGGGAAAATGACCTACTGTTGTTTGCCATCCAAACGAAAAGCTGAAATTAAATCGATAAGTGTCGACTGTGGAAAGGGCTCAAGCAATGTCCGACGTAAATCTAATGCTAATTAACAATGCTAATTAATCACACATACAAGTCTTATGTCAGTTGATTAAATATTCATACAGAATCCATTGTATCGCCTACCTTAATTCAATATATTGATTTGATTTAATTCATTATTACCACACATTTATTACGTGTGCGCGTATTCAAATCACGTGACCTTTCGTAACTCCGTACCTCAACTAGTTCATGGTTGCATCCGAATAGGCATATAAAATCGCAGATTGGTTAAGCTGTTTGCTAATTAATAATAAAAAAAAAAAGATATTTACTAAGTTCCTTCTATTATCTTTTGCAACCCTCAATATGTTTAACATATCAGTACGCTTAATATATATAAAGTCATCATTTATTAGGTACTTTGTCACGTTGAGAAAGGAGGAGATCTGGGTCCAAATGCGGGGGAAAGAATATCTTTAATAATAACAAACCAAACAAAACACAAACCAAAGGCCAACAGTTCAGATTATAAAAAGGTTAGAAAGAGATGGTTCTTCAAAGAACCTTTGACCGAATGGTTCTTTGTGGAACCAAAAATGGTTCTTCTATGGCATCGCTGTGAAGAACCTTTTAAAGCACCTTTATTTTTAAGAGTGTGCTGTGAAATTTTCCACTTACACTACCAGTCAAAAGATTTATGTTTTTTAAAAAAAAAAAAAATGTCTCTTCTGCTCTCCAAGCCTGCATTTATTTGATCCAAAGTACAGCAAAAACTATTTACTATTTAAAATAACTGTCAGGGGTGCGTGCAGGATTAGACGAGACGATATATGCAAAATACAATATATTTAATATAAATCTCCAAGTGGAACAAGGCAGGAACATTCACACACGTCTATTACACAAAAGGACCGACAGGGAACTGAACTCACAGACAGACTTTTAAGGATAGACTAATCATAAGACACAGGTGACATAGATGACTGATAAATCAAACACAGGTGACGGTGATTACACAAACGAGGACTAAACCAAATGATAACAAAATGACAGGGGGAAGACAAATGGGAAAAACCAATGACAAGACAGACAGAACTGTGACATTACGCCCCCCTCCGGAAAGGCGCGTCCTCGCGCCGTGGAAAAAACGAAAAAACGAGGGGCGGAAAACCAGAGTCAATGAGGGAGGGGGCTCCGGCGGAGGACGCAACCCCCGGAGGAGGACCAGAACAAAAGTCCAGGTGACACAAAAGACAGTCCATGGGGGCGACGACGGAGGGAGGAGCCAGGGAAGACACAGGAGGGACCTGAAGCAGGAGAGCAGGACCCAGATCGCAGCCAGGATGACAGCCCATGGAGGAGCCGACGGAGGGAGGAGCCATGGTGGAGGGAGGACCGCCGACTCCAGGGGTCCGACCGACAGAGGCAGAGCAGCTGGCAGAGGAACCCGAGGCGGAGGTGGAGAGCCGACGGACCAGGGCGACACCGCGGAACCGGAGGGCCAAGGTGGAACAGGAGGCTCTGGCGGCCGAGGCGGAGGCCCGGAGGTCCGCGGCGGAGCGACAGAGGACGAAGGCGACGCTGACGGGAAGGAGGAGCCTGACAGAGCCGGAGGGACAGAGGGACGAGGCGAAGCCAGAGGAGTGGAGTCCCGAGGCGGCGGATGGTCGACGACTGACCAAGGCGGAGCCGGAGGGACGATGGAGCCCGGTGGAGCTGGTGGGCAGACGGGCGACGGTGGAGCTGAGGGCGTTGAGAGCCGTGGTGGAGCCGCAGGGTCGGAGGGCCGAGGTGGAGATCTGGGCTGTGAGGCTGGAGGCGGAGCTGAGGGATCCTCCAGCCATGCCACTGATGTTGATTGGCATCCCTGCGGCGAGCCCACTGCATGGATGGTGGGCTGAGGGTGAGCAAGGGGACTGACCGATGACCTGGGAAACTTTGGACGGCTGGGCGGAACCAGCGGAGACTCAGGACGGCTGGGCGGAACCAGCGGGGACCAGGCAGATTCAGACAGAAGAGGGCGGGTGGGAGGGAAGCTTAGGCAGGTCAGTGGCTCAGAGAAAAAGTCTATTAAGTCAAATGGTTTATAATCCATAACTTCGGAAAAGAAGTCAATAAGGTCCCCAGAGTTGTCTATCTCACCCCCAGCGGAGTTGCAGTGGGCAGGGCTCTCCATTTCCCTCATCTGCTCCACGTCGCAATCCACCGTCGCAGATGTAGAATCCGGCTCACGCACCTGGTCAGCCGGAGAGGGCTCTGGCTCTGTCGCTCGCGGCTCTAGTCCCTCATCCGCGGTGCGCTCGGGTTCGTGCTCTGCGTGTCGGGGTGATGGTAGGCTGCTCTCTGGGTCATGATGAGTGGGGCTGACGTCCTCCTCGACCACGCCGACAGTCCAGGAAGATCCACTGGACGCCAGCACCCACTCGATAAATCCGGCAAGGCTCTCTCGAGGACCCTCCCCGGACAGCTGCGTCTTGATGTTATCATTTAATCCATTGCGGAAGAACGTGCATAAGCAGCTGTCCGGGTAGTGTGTTGATGGCACGAGGAACACAAAGTCTCTGATGTGGTCCTCGAGAGAGCGGTTCCCCTGCTTCAGGAGGATGATGAATACGTTGGGGTCATCCATAAGGGAAAAAAAAAATAAAACACTGATACAAAAAAAAAAAAAAGGAAAATAAACGCAGGGAGAGGTGCCGGGTAAACTGTTGTAGGTCGGTCCTTATGTCAGGGGTGCGTGCAGGATTAGACGAGACGATAGACGATATATGCAAAATACAATATATTTAATATAAATCTCCAAGTGGAACAAGGCAGGAACAAGGCAGGAACATTCATACACACGTCTATTACACAAAAGGACCGACAGGGAACTGAACTCACAGACAGACTTTTAAGGATAGACTAATCATAAGACACAGGTGACATAGATGACTGATAAATCAAACACAGGTGACGGTGATTACACAAATGAGGACTAAACCAAATGATAACAAAATGACAGGGGGAAGACAAATGGAAAAAAACAATGACAAGACAGACAGAACTGTGACAATAACAGTTTTCTATTTGAATGTATTTTAAAATGTAATTTATTCCTGTGATTTCAAAGCTGAATTTTTAGCATCATTACTCACATGATGCTTCAGAAATCATTCTAATATTCTGATTTGCTGCTCAAAAAACATTTATTATTATGTTGAAAAAAGCTGAGTATATTTTGGTTCAGCTTTCTTGATGAATAGACAGTTCAGAAGAACAGCATTTATCTAAAATAGAAATCTTATAAACTTTAAATGTCTTTATTATCAGTTTTGATCAATTTAAAGCATCCTTGCTAAATAAAAGCACTAATTTCTGTAATTTAATTTTAAATTCTGAATTCTGATGTATATATATTTTTTAAATTATTTTTAACATAACAAAATGTAATGGTTGTGTATTTCAACATAAAAACTGGCTAATATTAACAAGAAAAACCTTAGAGAATCTTACATTTATTTAGCATGACACGCCATACAGAGTTCCTAAAAATACAGATTCCTAAAAATGAACCAAAGACATATATTGCTTGCATGCAAAGGAGGATTTAACACAGTAAAGAACCCAGCGGAAGATACATTAGCATTCTCAGTAATGAATATAAATTTGTTTACCATTTGCACTTCTGGCCAATAATATGACATTTGACATATGTACATGCACTGCTAGTCAATAAGAATATAGAGGAATATTATCTTGTAATGATGTAGCTGTACGATATAGATTGCATGGATGGATTGAATACTCCCAGTAAAGGATAGGTTATCCTATGAGCAAGCCACAGTACATGTATTGTTGCAAAGTAGATTTCGGCGTTTCCAGTGTGGTGTGTAGCCAATATAACGATTGATTCTCTACTGTTATAAGCACCAGCCAAGCATATATTATGAGACAGGGCTGTCGGCAGAGAAAAATCAACAACATGTGGCAGATTCAGATAAAATGATGCATGAGGCATACGGCAAAGTGTCTATGTGTGTGCGAATGCAAAAAATACCTCCGTATAACATTTGCCTTGATTTATCAGTGCCCTCACAAGAGCCTACAGCCCACAACAGAGCTGCAGACAGACTACATTAGACATAGAGATGGTCCAGCAAGCCATCTACAGTATGTTATCTGTGACAAACATACTCAGAGTGTTTTCGTGCTTGTGTGTGTGTGCGAGAGAGAGAGAACCAATGTCCATATTATCAGCAACATTCAAAGGTATAAAACACCCCACAGTGTCTTATCGACATCCGCTGGCCTTCATTTCTACCTCGTGCCCTGGCACACCTGTCAGCACTTTAAGATATGCAAATGAAGGAGGAGGAATACTACTGTCAGATCATTACCATGCATTACCCTGTGCTTATCTCCACATTAATCCCTCGTCTACATAATCACATTTAGGCTTTCTTCTCTGATGAATGGGAACCATGGGTAAATATAATCTCTGACTGAATATCAAGGAATTTTCAATACGTTGACAACAATGAGAAAAGCAATGGATAATTCTGCTTCGACTTTTGTGATAAAAGACACAGTAACTGCCTATATTGTGTGTAAAATGTAAGTTGCTCAACATTACCTGACTGCTACTGTTGTATAAATCCAATATCACACTTACAGTCATCTGAATATCAGCACAGGTATGATTCAGCTATAGGCACTAAAATGTGCATAATGTCTAATGTAATTATTTGTCAGCAAGTCTCTCTTCAGCTGTATATTTCATATGTGAGTGTCAAATCTACAAGAGCCGGTAACATTTTAGTTTAGGACCAATTCTCACTATTAACTAGTTGCTTTTTAGCTGTCATATTACTAGCATACTGGCTGTTTATTAGCTTATTAATGAAGCTTATTAATGCCTTATTCTCCATGACCATATTTATTGTTTAATCGGACCCCATACCTAAATTAAAAAAAACTACCTTACTGTTAATAAGCAGCAAATTAGCAGTTTAATGAGTTGTAGTTAAAGGATTAGTTCACTTCCAGAGTGAAAATTTCCTGATCATTTACTTTTTTTGAGGAAAACATTCCAGGATTTTTCTCCATAAAGTGGACTTCAGTGGGAGGCAGTGGGTTAAAGGACCAAATTGCAGTTTCAATGCAGCTTCAAAGGGCTATACAATCCCAGCCAAGGAATAAGAGTCTTATCTATCAAAATAAACTGACATTTTCTAAAATAAAAAATACAATTTTTATACTTGACTTTATTTATTGACATTACATGGTCACATTGGAAAGGTCACATGTGACAAAGGCAGAAGTACTGACCCGGTGTTTATAAAGCGAACGTGCAAAGAAAGTCAAATGCACTATACAAAAAAAGGTAAAACAACGATGTTGCACGATTTTAAAGTAAGTGTAGAAAATGAGATGTCTGAGTTTTTGGCCCTACCTTACCTTTTTAAACCAGAGTACACAGAAGAACTAACTTCACGTGACCTTTCCAATGTTATTATACGTAATGCGTGAAGTCGCATATGTGCATTGCAGAGCTAATGCATTTTTTTTTAGAAAATGACTGATTGTTTCGGTAGATAAGACTCCTGTTTCTAGGCTAGGATCGTGTACTTTGATGCTGCATTGAAACTTTTGGACCTTCAACCCGTTGACTTTTATATATATATAACAGTCTGATCAATCTAACAGGCAAAAAAAAAAAAAAAAAAAAAAAAAACTGAAAATCCTGGCATCTGTGCTGGTGTCTTTCAAAGAAATATGTACTCCCACATATGAATTACAGCTGAATGGCCAGGCAGTGTGTTTGCCAAAAGAAGAGCTGGTCAATGTGTATTTGTGATAACCAGACAGTGGGATGGGGGTGACAGAGGAGGTGGCAAAGGGCAGCTCTCAGCACGTGTCAGTGGTCAGAGTGACACTAAGGAGAGATGCAGGCGGAGAAATCAGCTGAACCTCTCAATCCCAGCATCCATTTCTCCACTTCATTGCCCCTAAATCAGAAACATTTACTCCAAACACTCACAGTCTGACCTTCTCTCTACCTTTCAACTCAGAAAGACCTCTGGAAATGTCTTGAAAAGCCAAATGGTAGAATCTGGACCCCGGCCTTTGCTATTATATAAGGTATAGTTTTGATGTGTCTAAGAAGTTATTTGTAATTTCCAAGCTGCTTTTTTCCACAAAGTAAAAGTGGTTAAAAATCACAAAATGTACTATAAAACCATCACATTGTGAGATGTAAAATCACAGAAACAAAGTAACAAAGTCGCATTTGCGAGATTTAAAGTCATATTATGAGGTTTAAATGACATTGCCTGATTTAAATTACCTTGCAAGATGTAAAGTTGCAATTACAATGAACTGAGACCATAATTGATATATATATGTGTGTATATATATATATATATATATACACACACACACACACACACACACACACTGTATATACTGTATGCATTACTAAAATTTTGTTTCTCGTAACTGTGACTTCATATCTCGAATTTCACAATTCAACTGTATATATACATATATATATATATATATATATATATATATATATATATATATATATATTCACACTGTATATACTATATGCATATATATATATATATATATATATATATATGTATATATACAGTTGAATTGTGAAATTCGAGATATGAAGTCACAGTTACGAGAAACAAAATTTTAGTAATTTTTAGATGTAAAGTCCTTTTGCAAGATAAAAAAAGTCATATTGAGATATAGTCAAATTGTTAGATGCAGAATAACATTGTGAGGCATAAAGTTGATTTATGAGGTTTAAAATCAAATTACGAGACATAAAGTTGCAATTGTAAAAACCAAAGATACAGTTGTCAGAAATAAGTCACATTGTAAGATTCAAAATCACACTGCGAGAAATAAAGACGCAGTTATGAGAAACAAAGTCACAATTACAAGAAAAAAAGCCATAATTGTAAGATATAAAGTCATAATTATGAGAAACAAAGCTGCAAATGCAAGATATCAATTATGCATTTTTAAGTGCATTAGTAGAAAAACACAATGGCATGCTAAGCTGATGATGACAGTAATATTTCCAATCTGTACTGACCCAGAGAGAGATTAGTGTTAGAGATTACTAAAAATGACCTAAAATAGCTTTAGCAATGTTCTATAAATAGATGCAGTTTTGTTGGGTTAATGGGTTGATTACACGGCTTTGTTAGTCTGGTTAGTCTGGCTATTTGTTATGGTGAATCAGTCGCGTCTCTGCATGCATATGTGCGTCTGCATACATCCATGACGAAAGATAGACAGGTGCCGAGCAGCTTCAGGAAAGCCCCCATCTTGAGGAAGTCCCGCCCCTGCTTTGCATGTCTCATTTTAATATATTGAGTGGGCCATCTGTAACCCATTCATCTCATTCAAAAAGCACTTAGAAGAGCTCATCCCTCCCTCTTTGCCCTCTGCGGCTCATTAGCATAAACTCAGAACGACATGCACAAACACACTCCAGGCTGCCACGAGTGTGTTTACACATGCATTCACACTCACACACACCAAAATGGTGGGACATGTCAAGCTGCTTATGTTTAAACTTGTATTTTGAATGAAATTTGATTGTTTATATCACAGCAGGAATGTTAATATTCCTCATTATATCAAAATGTATTTTTTCAATAACCAAGCCACACCTTATTCTGTTTAATTCAATATACCACTTTAATAAACATTTAACACCCACAAATGCATACACAATGCTCTTTTTTTCACTCATTTTTCATAAAGCTCCCCGATCCCTTGGCAGAGTGTGCTAGTGTTGACTAGCCATTAATCACAAGTCTTATCTGCCACACTGGACACGGTTTTTATGGCATCCTCAAGTCAACATGACAGGTCATATCAGTGTTTCAGTCCCCGTTTGCCGCTGAAAGCTCACTTTTGCCTGTCTGCTCAAAGACTGGAGGGAGATATGGTGAAAAACAGTAGATGAAGCACTCCACCTCCTCTTTCTGTAATTCTCTTTCTTTCTCTCTTTGTGTCTCTGGCAGGTCTAACCACTAGATCAAAACCCTAACCAAAGGCCAAGAGCTGAGAAACGTGTGTGTAGTGGTTGTCTTTCTCACTGATTTCATATAATGCAAACTATATTCTTCTTTTATACTTCAGGAGACTTCTCAGTTGTATTGAGTTATTACTGTTAAAGGGTTAGTCACCTTTCTCATCCTGATAGCAACGCAACTGAAATGTTCAAGGCCCAGAAAGGTAGTAAGCACAGTTAAAGTTGTCCATGTTACATTAGTGGTTCAACCACGATGTCAAAACACTGGCTCCAGTGTCAGCAGCATCACACAAATTTTGCGCTATTTAACAAAATTGTGGAATACAGTCAATATTTTTATTTTCTTTGAGCACAAATAGTATTCTTGTAGTTTCATAAAATGAAAGTTGAACCACTGATGTCACATGGACCAACACTTTTTCTCATAGAATAACACTTATTTTCACAAATATGTTTGATTAAGGAAGTAAAACATGTTGCGAATTGCATTGACTTATCTTAAATCTTAAATATTTCTCATAAAATCTTTTAGAGAAAAGATGAAAAGATTTAGAGACAACTGTTGACATACAGTATGATATGCGTAGACCACAGCTCAACTTGTGATGTCTTGAATGAATAATAATAATAATTAAAAAAAAAACTGGGACATAGACTTTTATATTTTATCTCCCTTTTATCTCAGCTGTCAAAGAGAAATAGTTGAATGAGATCAGAATTGTGATTTGTTCACTGAGGTAAGAGTGGCCCATTGCTTCCATTAAAACACAAAGAATAGAATTCTGCAGAATGACGGGATTGTAATAACCCCCAAATCAAGACAAATTCTCCTGTCACCATGTCATAATAAAATCAAAACATTAAGCAATTTTTGTATATATACAGTTTAGCAGTGCACCTGGCCGCTCCAAATATGAAGCTCTCCTCCATGCATAAAAAGGAAGCCAAGGTGAAAGTGAGGGTCTGGACCTTTAAAGCAGCCTCATGATGAATGCGTTTGGCAGGCCGGTGGATGATAGAGTGGAGCGAGCGTTACGATAGCGCTGGGCTTTTTGAAGCCTGGCAGAGCCTGAAGGCATGACTCCACAAGTCCTTCAGCCCCTCATGAGTTAATGTCCTAATCTGTTTTCAGCAGATCCCTTGCAGGCATGCGCAACAGCCAAGGGCAAAAACTAATGAAATGCTCTTTTAGCCAGCCGTCATTAATTGGTCACAGTTAGAGAGGGAATGTCAACACGGAGGCTATTATCTGCTCTCAATCTCCACAGACTTCCACACAAATGTTCCAGGGCTTTCACAGCTCCCTCCATCTCTGTCAAAACACCTCCTTCACCAGCCTTTCACACAGAAACTGAAAAGGTGCAAAGGCTTGGTTTAGCCACTGTGTTTAGTTCAGATTTTATATAGAAATTTTAATTTTTTTTTTCTTGGGCCTAATTTAGATTTTGTTAATCACTATTGCATGTATGATTTAGGGTCATTATAGCTGCATAAGGGATAGTTCACCCAAAAATGAAAATTCTGTCATTAATTACTCACCCATATGTCATTCCAAACCTGTAAGACCTTCGTTCATCTTCGGAGCACAAATTAAGATATTTTTGATGAAATCCAAGAACTTTCTCACCCTTCATAGACAGCAAATTACAGTATATGAAATGTAATTGTGCTGTATTTCTTAAAAAAAGAAAAAGAAAAAAAAAGTTAACTTTATATGACATTTGTACAGACTTTTTATTTTGTCTTCCAAATAAAACTGGTAATGTACTATCTTGAGAATGCTTTGACACTTTATTGAAGGTTTTTGATCATAATAATTTGTAAAATAATAGTGTTTCTCTTTAGAAATGAAGTACTTTCATTGTAATAACCTAGAAAATTGTTTGTAAAATAAGAGTTTCACACTGTAAAAAAAGAGTCCCATAAAAGATAGTCAAATGACTGTAAAACTGTAAAATTAAAGTAAAATATTGTAATTGAAACAAGGAAAAAATCTGTAAAACCTTTAATGAAAATTGCTGTATTGTTTTTGCACTTTATTTCAATTAAGATATTTTACTGTAATTTTACATTTTTGTTCAAGGCCCAGAAAGGTAGTAAGGACATTGTTAAAATATCCATGTGACATCAGCGGTTCAACCATAATGTTATGAAGCTACATGAATACTTTTTGTGCACAAAAAAAATAAAGAAATAAAATAAAATAAAGAAATAACAACTTACAGTGGAACAAATATCTTACGGGTTTGGAATGACATGAGGGTTAGTAATTAATGACAGATTTTTATTTTATTTTTTTTCATTTTTTGGTGAACTATCCCTTTATTTGAAATCAAACTGGCATAAATAGATAAAAAACAACAACAACTGTAAGTTGTTATTTTTGTTTATTTTGTGCACAAAAGTATTCATTTAGCTTCATAACATTTTGGTTGAACCACTGATATATCACATGGATAATATCCTTACTACCTTTCTGGGCCTTGAACACACTGTAAAAAAAAAAAACAGCTGCCAAACAAAAACTGTAAAATTACAGTAAAATATCTTAATTAAAATAAAGTGCAAAAACAATTATTTTACAGCAATTTTCATTAAAGGTTTTACAGAAAAAAAATGACAAAAGCAAAGAACAAAATGACTAAAATAAGAAGAAAAAGTAGAAAAAGAAAGTGAAAATATAATTTACTATGCTAATTTACTAAATACTGATTAAAAAACTATATAAATCTATTAAAAACCTATTTATTTTTATAATTTTTTAAAATAAAATTTATATTTTAAATAATATATATATATTGTCTAAATTTGTGTAAACATGCATAGCTGAAATTATGCATACAAATTACAGTTTAAATCAGTTGAATATTGAATCTATTGAATTAGATCAAAACTGAGTGAACTGAATGAAGTCAAATCTTCAACTAATTTGTCATGGTGTCAAAAAAATATATAATGCAAATAATAAAATATAGCTGCCTGGAATGCATTTGAAGAATAGTTTCTTTAAAAAAAAATTATTTTTGCATTTATAAACGAATAAAATGTAATATATTTTAGTACTAAATAAAATAATTAGATGTCCATATTAACCAGCAATCAAATGCTGCAAGAAATGGAATAATTAAAAACTCGCTAACACTTTACATTTACAATAAGTTTTATTAGTTAACATTAGTTAATTACATTCATTAACATGAACTAAGAATGAACAATACTATATCATTTATTAATCGTAGTTAATGTAAATTTGAGCATTTACTAATGCATTATTAAAATCAGTTGTGTTTGTAAATGGTTACCATTAGTTAGTGCACCGTGAACTAACATGAACAAACAATGAACAACTGTATTTTTATTAACTAACATTACACAGAGATGAATAAATAGTGTAATAAATGTATTGTTCATTTTCCGTTCATGTTAGTTAATACATTAACTAATCTTAACAAACGACACCTTATTGTAAAATGTTACCAAAAACTCTTACTATCCTGTGAGGGTTGTTCATGACAAAAGGAGCATAATGAAGTGTGGTCTTTATGTTTAGTTGAATGTATTTGAGGAGACAGTATGGTTTTGTGCATGGCATTGTGGGTGCCATGACTGCTGACCCCTGGCTGAGGTGTGAGGAACAGTGGGCTAGTGCTAATGGAGCTGTAGTGAAGAACAGCTGATCCCAGAACACAGGCCTCTCTTCAATGCTTTGTTAAGACACTCTGACTTCTTTAGGCTGGGACTGACATGAATGCTCAGGACAAAACATCACAAATATGGCGGTGCCAATCGACAACAGCCTTAGGCTCCTCCAGAGTCCAGCTCAACACTCCTGTTCAATACATCACGCAGCAGGAGAGATCCAGAGGACTGAAACCAGCCCTCCAGCCTGCGAGAGGCCTGCGGGGATGCGCATAAATATTCTATTCCCAGGACTTCAGCATCTAGAATTGGGCTTGGCTTGCCTGTCATTGGGGCCAAGAGCAAAGCTTACAGATTCTAATGAATGATGAATTACCCAAAAGCGCATTTGTATTAATGATTTTCTCAAAACACAGCTGTCAAATCTTACAGCGAGTCACAAATATATATATTTTTAGATAATAAAAATGATTATTAATAATAGGGATGCACAGAAATTTTGACCGCAAGAGAAAAACAGTCAAAATTATGAGGCAATAATATATATGACACAAGCGCGCCACCCAGCAGTGTCAATAGAACTAAATAAAAATAATATACTGATATTTAATATGAATATATTTTCTGTCCAATTTTATTGTGTTACTGTCAGTAAAAGTGTGTTTATTTTATTGGCTTCTGTTTTTTCAAAATTCAGTATAATTAAAATTATTGAGTTGAATTTAAAAGTTTTATAAAATTACTTTGAATTTTCGGTTTCAGCCTAGAATTTTCATTTCGGTCCATCCCTAATTAATAATATTATTATCAATATTATTATGTATATATACCATACCATTCAAAAGTTTGGGGTCAATGAGATTTTTTTTTTTAAAGAAATTAATATTTTCATTTAGGATGCATTCATTTGTTCAAAAGTGACAGTACTAAGTGAAAGTATAGTGTTACAAAATTTGGCCTTGGTGGTGATCCTTGGATTCTTTTTTTTTTTTTTTTTTACCTCTCTCACTATCCTCCTGGCCAACACAGGTGTCACTTTTGGCTTCCGACTATGTCCTCTGAGATTTTTCAAAGTGCGGAATGTCTTGTATTTTTTAATAATACTTTGCACTGTAGCCACTGGAACTTCAAAACATTTAGATATGGTCTTATAGCCCTTTCCTGACTTGTGAGCAGCCACAATGCGCAGCCGCAGGTCCTCAGTGATCTCCTTTGTCTTAGCCATGACTGTCCACAAACCAACAGCAGAGAGCTTCTGTTTTTCACCTGTTGAGTTGATTAAAACAGCTGTTTCCAATGAATCAGGGTAATTAGGATGCTTTAGAACAGCATGGACTATTTGGAATGGTATAGAACTTTGGATTTTCCCGTAGACTGTGACAGTTTGCAAAGGGTGTGAATAATTTTGGACATGCCACTTATTGTTCAAATGTAAATAAAATATATATTTTCTCCCACAATATTTTCTCCCACAATTATGTCTCTTGTACTCTTGTTATCTTTTGGGAGAAGCCTGTGTCATTTCTGGTCAGACAAAAACTTGCTGGTTGAATAAAAGTAACTAAGTCATAATTTGGTATCAATAATTTTGGGCTTGACTAAGTCAAAACAATGAAACCCCACAGAAATTTAAGCTAATGTCACAATTCACTTGCATTTAGCCATAAACTGATATCTTTTTATTTAATTATATCAAAATGAAAGTTCTGCTTATCTGACAGTTTAATTTTACAAGCTTAAGTGATTTCCTATTACATATTCTACAAATTCCCTACAGATGAGTGGTAGAAGTCCATCATGGGAATTCTAATAGAAAAGTATAATTACTTCTCGGAGTGAATTATCTTTTACAGGGCACTAGTTATCAAAAGTTATCTAGCCATGGCTGGCAATTATTAAAGCCTTAATCAAATATGGATGGTCATTTGTTAATTGAATTATTGCAGACCATCAGAGCACGTTTGGGAGGTGAAAAATGAGCTGTGAGATGGAAACTGAGATCTATGCAAGATATGAGCTCCATTAATGATCCTGAGACCTGTGTGGCACTGAGCAGTTACAAACCTGTAGTAGAGAAAAGTTACAGGAAATAAAAGACGATTGGGTTGGCGGAGCTGAATGTTAAGAGATCATTTCATTTACATTCATACATTTGGCAGACACTCATATCCAAAGTGACGTACAGTTGCCAGCACCATGCTTTACTGTTTAAGCTACAGAAACATTTATGTGAGTCTTTTTCTTTTTCTTTCCATAAATCTTGTGGTTTCCACAACTTTTAGATTGTAGACCCAAATGTAATTCTCTGACTAAATGATGTCCACTGAGGGGTCAAAACAGAGATCATCTAACAGTGATTCGGTTAAGTTGTAAACACACTCCTGCTCCATACATCACTCCCTCATTCCCATCTCTCTCTCTCGCACACACTCAGAGGAGAGGAAATGGAGGAAGGCAGTGGAACAGCAGTAAGAGATTCAGAGGGGAAATGAGAGGGAACAGCTTGGAATAGCTCTTCCTGCCTTTGCACTTGAGTGAGTGTATGAAGTATTTATTCAGCCTTTAACAAGAGAATACAAATAAAAGCATAAATGTCTTTTGTGTGCTTTTAAATGCATTCATAGATCGATTACAAAACTATACAGGTATTCAATGGCAGGCTTTAAGATGGTTCAGATCATACCTGTCCGATTGCTACCACTTTGTTTATTTAAATGAGGAGTCATCGCAATTATCACCAGTAATGGAGTATGGAGTGACACAAGGATCTGTCCTTGGTCCTCTGCTATTTTCAATATACATGTTACCCCTTGGTAATATTATTAGGAAATATGGGATTAGTTTGCATTGTTATGCTGATGATACTCAACTATATATTTCAACAAGACCAGAATAAACTTCTAACTTATCAAAGCTAACAGAGTGTGTTAAAAATGTAAAAGACTGGATGACCAAACATTTTCTACTATTAAATTCAGATAAGACTGAGATATTACTTATTGGACCAAAAAAAAAAAAAAAAAAAAAAGTACACAGAATTTCTTGAATTGCAATTTACAACTAGACGGATGTACTGTTATTTCCTCTTCAGTCAAAAACCTGGGTGTTATATTAGACAGCAACCTGTCTTTTGAAAATCATATTTCTCACGTTACAAAAACAGCATTCTTCAATCTTAGAAACATTGCCAAGCTACGGGACATTTGACCTGTTTCTGATGCAGAAAAGTTAGTTCATGCATTCATGATGTTTAGACTGAACTATTGTAATGCACTACTAGGTGGCTGTCCTGCATCTTCAATAAACAAGCTACAGGTTGTCCAAAATGCAGCTGCTAGAGTCCTTACCAGGTCAAGAAAATATGATCATATTACCCCAATTTTACAGTCTCTGCACTGGCTACCTATTAGGTTCCGTATCAGTTACAAAATATTACTTCTTACCTATAAAGCCCTTAATGGTTTAGCTCCTGCATACCTAACTAGTCTTCTACAATCCATCATGCTCCCTAAGGTTGCAAAACTCTGGACTTTTGGTAGTACCTATAGCAAAGTCCACTAAAGGAGGGAGAGCTTTTTCACATTTGCCTCCCAAACTAACGTTCGGGGTTCAGACACACTCTCTATGCTTAAATCTAGATTAAAGACTCATCTGTTTAGCCAAGCATTCACATAATGTATCTCATAACCTTGTACTTCAGTTACATCTGATTAAATGCACATCAACATTCTTTTTTGTACGGACCTTGTTCATTTCAACCCCAAAATATTTTCTATGTAACAAAGTCAAAGGAAATATGTCAAGTGTAATTTATTACATTGCACACTAAAACCATTGAATCTCCTTATTTATTATTTATTATATATTATAATTTATTAAATCATTTATTTATTATATATTATAATTTATTAAATCATTTACATTCACACATTAGGCAATTTCATCCAAAACAACTTAGATTGCATTCAAGGTTCAACATTTGATCATTTATCCATTCCATTAAAAGGATAGTTCACCCAGCGCAACTACCACATTCAAGGCCCAGAAAGGTAGTAAGGACATTGTTAATATAGTCCATATGACATCAGTGGTTCAACTGTAAATTTAGCATGCTATGTGAATTGCTTTCATGTGCAAAGAAAACAAAAATAACAACTTTATTCAACAATGATGTCACATGACCATTTTATCGATGTCCCTACTACCTTTCTATGGCCGGTTGCACCAGCTGGATTAAGAATCAAGTGTATGTAAACTTTTGAACAGGGTAATTTTTATATAAATTCAACTATTATTTTATCTTGTGGACTATATGTAAACATCTTTTATGTAAAATTTCCTGTTCAGGTAAGTACTAAATAAAAAACAACATGCATTTTGTATGATCCGTCTTATTTCGGTAAAATAATTTGGTGTATGTAAACTTTTGACCTCAACTGTATGTATATAAAGACAGATGTTGAATTCGGAACTGCTTATTGGCATACTACTAGCAAAAATTTTAAAACTAATCTTATTTTTTTCACCAGCTTTTTCTGTTACTCTAATATCAGTGGAGCTCAGAATCGAAAGTGTGTAAATGCTTGCACTGTACACATGCTAATGTTTGTGATGACTTTTGTTCCGTGAGTTTCTTATTTAAGTATCAAACAAATATCATCAGTGCAGGTGTATATTCTCTATAGGTGTATTTTTCTCTCTATAGGTACACAGCTTGTCCAAATCTGTTCTGGAGATGCAGATGTAACATTTGTCATGTCAATAAAACTATTTGCACTGAATTGATTAGCTGTAGGGCTGAGGGCCTCCCTGTGGGCTTTCTGACAAGAGAGAGCAAAAATATGTATGTTTGTGTGAATGAGTGTGTGTGTGTGTGTGTGTGTGTGTGTGTGTGTGTGTGTGTGTGTGTGTGTGTACCTGGTATTCATCACGTTGTGGGGACCAAATGTCCCCACAAGGATAGGAATACCAGTAGATTTTGACCTTGTGGGGACATTTCTCAGGTCCCCATGAGGAAACAGGCTTATAAATAATGCACAATGAGTTTTTTTGAGGAAGTAAAACTATACACAATCTCCTGTGAGGGCTAGGTTTAGGTGTAGGGTAGGTGTAGGGCGATAGAAAGTACGGTATGTACAGTATAAAAACCATTACGCCTATGGAATGTCCCCATAAAACATGTAAACCCAACATGTGTGTGTGTGTGTGTGTGTGTGTGTGTGTGTACCTGGTATTCATCACGTTGTGGACCAAATGTCCCCACAAGGATAGGAATACCAGTAGATTTTGACCTTGTGGGGACATTTCTCAGGTCCCCATGAGGAAACAGGCTTATAAACCATGCACAATGAGTTTTTTTGAGGAAGTAAAAGTGTGCACAATCTCCTGTGAGGGCTAGGTTTAGGTGTAGGGTAGGTGTAGGGCGATAGAAAGTACGGTTTGTACAGTATAAAAACCATTACGCCTATGGAATGTCCCCATAAAACATGTAAACCCAACATGTGTGTGTGTGTGTGTGTGTGTGTGAGAGAGAGAGAGAAACAGCGAGCAAGAGCTGATTCACCAAACACAGATTGTATCAGTCGTGTCGCTGCTGACGGGGCTGCGCTGACTGTGTCTGGGCCAGTGCTGTTCAGGGCTGATACTGCACCCTGGAGATCACCCAGATAACAGCACTGACATCCTCTCTCATTCACACAGCGCAGGAGGAGGACAGCCTCTCAGGAGGGGGAGCATGAGAAAGGGCAACTGGAGGAGGAATGGAAGAATTAAAATCATCTACATTAAGTCTGACAATTAGTAATGTTTAATTTGTGAATGAACCATTCCTTTGAGCTGGTTCTTTTTGAGAGTTTTGCAAAGCACGTCGGCTATATTTGAAACTATACACTACCCTAACTCCTAACTGTTACAGTATAAAGAGTATGTACATAATTTTTTTCTATGTATGGAATATCTGGATGGTCAAATGTACATTATCAGGGTAAATTTAACTTATTTTGTCTTTTGGGAAACATGTAAGTATATTCTGTAGCTTCTTAAAGGCAGTACTAAATGAAAAAATGTATATATTTAGGCAAAATAAGAAAAATGTACAATCTTCATTATGTTCAAAAGTTTACACCCCTGACTCTTAATGCATTGTGTTTCCTTCTGAAGAATCAGAGCGTTTTAACCTTCTGTAATAGTTGGATATGAGTCCCTCAGCTGTCCTCACTGTGAAAAGATGCATTTCAAAATCATACAGTAATTGTTGGAAAGGGTTTAAGTACACAAAAATGCTGAAAAACCAAAGAATTTGTGGGACCTAAAGGATTTTTCTGAAGAACAGCGGGCAGTTTACTGTTCAGGACATTAAATGTCCTCAATGTTGGTAAAATAATTAACATTTTGCAGATTTTGCAAGGCAGATTCAAACTTTTGACCTTTTTGAAGTGTATAGTGTGTAGCATGCAATGAGCAGTACAAGAGAATTTCATAAATTGACATTAAATACAAACAAAACAAAACAACGAAAACAGCTTCATTTTTGGAAACATAATCAAAAACAGTAATATTGTGTATGTGTGTGTACCATACTACATTATAGGGATAAAATGTCCCAACAAAGATTTTGGACATTTATTGGTCCCCATGAGGAAAACAGCTTATAAATCATGCAGAGTGATCGTTTTTGAAAATTTTAAATAACAAAATTTTGTGTAAGGGGTAAGTTTAGGGTAAGGGAAGAGAAAATACAATTTGTACAGAATAAAAATCATTACGTCTATTGAATGTCCCCATAAAACATGCAAACGCAACATGTGTATGTGGGTACAGTGAATTGTTATTGGAACAAAGCAACAGAGCAAAGTGAACCAATCAATTTATATAAATCAGACTTTGCAGTAATATGAACAAATGTCTACTGCAACTTGAACAACTAACTGCCTTCACTTTGTGTCAGTTTGATGCATTTCAACAGCCAAATGACATCAACAAATATATGATTAAAATACCTGAATAAAGAGCTATGAAAGTCCATCATAACCCTTAAAACACAATACACATATATGTTGCTCATGCAGAAAGGACCAGAAAGACAGCTAAATGATCTTGCCATATAAACACATAAGTTAGGAAAGAGCAGATAGTGGTTTCCCATAGAGAATATGATATTGTTTGATCCATAACCTCATATAAAACCACATGTAAGTAAGCCTGTTCTGGGTTTGTCTCATTCATCTGAGTATTTATAAAGACAGGCCTATTCCTCTGCTTAAATCTGTTACTGCCCACAAAATGAGTGTCTGCCTTTGAATTTAGAGTGTTCATTAATAGGATATTATGTGCTGCAGGACTCCATAGTAATGGAATATTACACACATGGTCTGAGGGATTCTCACTGTCTCTGGGCTTGATGAAATATCAATAACCTGACATCACACATTCTAAAGGAATTAGACAGTGACAATGAAAATGACAAGTGTGCAGTGAAAAGTTGCATTAAGGCCAATCACATTCAGTACAAAGCTCGAAACATCTACTTTTGCTTAACAGTTACTTTATTAGTGATGCGTTGTGTAACTATCATCATTACTGTTGCTCAGAAAAAACAAAACAAAACTAAAAACTAGTAATTTGTGCAGAGGCACTTCATTTTACAATTCTGTTCTGAATGTATAGTAATGTATGATGTGTAGGCTGTTATATTTCAGTAAACAGACAGTATTTGATTTCTCTTACTGAATGGTAGTTGAATCCACAGCATATCTGCAGGAGACAGACAGGCTTTCTGCCAGGCAAAAGACAGGTGATAGTCCACAGACAGGTGGAGAACAAATGGAGAACAAGGATTAGAGAGCCTCTTGAAAAAGAGGGGAGACATGGAGGGAGGGTGGATTTTGTGAAGGGCTCTCTGAATCCCAAAGGACATGTGTATATCAGTCTATCTAGGGCTAATTCATGTCAGAGCGTGTATCTCATATCTTGGGAGAGGCCAGAGAGAGCCTGATAAAAATGGAAGTGGAAATGTAGTTGGATGCAGGGGAGAAGAGAAGGCGTCCCTATAGTGCTTTTCCTCATGACCTTACCTTGTGCTCTAATCCTAGAACACGCTTTGCCCTTTTCCATCTTCCTCCATTTCTTTAAATTCTAGAGTATCATGATGGATTCAAGCACATCTTAGATTTTTTTGTTGTTGTTTTGCTTTAGTTTAAGTAGCATTTTCAAGCCATCCTTTACAAAATATAAATACAAATGTGTGTTTCTAGGGGGACCAGAGTGATTAATATAATATAATATATTATAATTAATATAATATAATATATGCTACGGAGCCATTGAATGCTTGAATCTGATTGGCCGATGAACGTTCTAATGGTGTGCATTATTTTCAGGGAAACGCACGGTGAACGTAGTTCCAGGCAGCACTTGACCGTATTACATGTCTATATCACTTTGCCACACAATTTCAGTTAATTCAATGGTCCTTACAGCCTAAAACAGCAAAATAACCAAAACCCACAACGACACTGGCCAATCAAATAAATACAGTAAACAATAGTATAAAAACAACAGATTATTTCCATGTTTTTGCCACAATATTACGTTTTATTATGTATGGAAAGCACATACTCTATTTCTCCCACTCTCTCTCTCCCTCACAGACGCACACACATACAGTTTGCAGACACGTTAGCATAAGCTCTAATGGTGTTAGTGCTGTTCTGACGATTAACAGCTTAAAATCTACATGACATTTCTCACAAGTGAGGTAACAACAGCGTGGTCTTGAAGAAAATGAACTTAAAGTTTTGTTATTAGTAGAGACGATGCTGCCGATCACTTTTGAGAGAAGCACAGACTTGAGAGAGGTAATTCTCAAGCTTAATCTCTCTCTCCCTCGCTCTTTCTGTCTGTCGATCCGTCTAAACTTCATTATTAACTGCATTAGTTTGCAACGGCTCAAGAGTCGTTACTAGGTCTAAAATGAGTTTTGAAATTAGCAACAAAGGCACTGGATAAGCTGCGTAAGAAATTAATCCTACTCATAATAGCTTTTTAAGGACAAAAACCGGATGAATGTCTTAAAATATATCATCTGATCGATGTCTTGAGGTGTGGTAACCATAGTATAAGTTAAATAATTGACTTTGGTCCATTGAATTCTACGAAAATAATGCACACCCAAGGTGTAACCACCACGGGAATTCAATGGTCGGTCGTCAATTATTCCTTACATAATTGTTCTTGAACGTGTCAGTTGCATTGCTGTCTATGCAGGGTCAGAATTCTCTCGGATTCTTTAAAAAATATCGTAATTTGTGTTCTGAGGATGAACGAAGGTCTTACAGGTTTGGAACGACATGAGGGTAAGTAATTAAAGGGATAGTTCACCCAAAAATGAACTTCATGGCAAAACAAACATCCTTTCTACAATCAAAAAACAAATGTCTGTAAGTGTATTTATAATTTAACATTACAATCAATTTAATAAATAAGTGCAATAAAGCCCAGTTGAACTTGCTCTTCTGTCTTTTTTTAGGCTGGGCAGTACGTGTGGGCTGGATCAAGGGGAGTTCTGGGTAATGGCACAGTAAGTGTCCCAGTCGTCTGAGTCCCCTCACTAAATGACTTGTGAGGACAGTAATTGGAGAGGAGGGAGAGAGGTGCATAATGAGCAGCGGTATCAAACAGAGAGCAGAATAGAGGTCAATGTAAAGGCAGATACACAGGATGCCCACAGGCAGATTGCATTCATAGAAAGCAGACAGGAAGTCTTGCTGAGGAAATTAAGCAATTTTAGAACATAAACACTTGATTTGACTTAAAGGAACAGTTTAACCAGAAATTTTAATTATGCTGTAATTTGCCCACAAATTGTGTTGTCTCATGCTGCTTGTCAAAACACTTACAATATAGCATATAGACTACTTTCATGGTGCTTTATGAAAGCAGTTCCCGACTGGTTTTGCTTCAGAGCTCATATTTTACATTGTCAAGGGGCAATCCAACAGTATTTGTATACTCCAATAATTTATTGTACAAAAATAAACTAAATTGTCCTTAAAATAAAAAATAAAAAATAAAAAGTTTTAAATCCAGCAATATTAATACAATATTAAATACAGAAAATAATTAAAAGAATTTACTTCAGTAGTAAAGTAAATTTGGGTCATTTTGGTAATTCATTTGTACAAAACACGCGGTAGGCACAAACCCTATATTCCACCTACGAAAAAAAGAAAGAAAGGTCACACAGGTTTAAAACATAAGGGTCAGTAAACTTTTTTGCCGTTGGAATGTACAAATTGAAAAGGATCAAATCTCTGACTGTGCACAATAAACACGATCTGTAAAGAAATATCCTCATAAGCTTCACATCTCACACCGCTTTCACCTGATTCATAAGAAAAAGCTTCATACGTTATAAGAGGAAGGTACTAAACAATGACCCTCCAATAAAAAGAAGAGAGAGAGGGAAGTGAGTGTAAGTAGCAAGCTGAGAGGGGTGTAGGTGAAAAGAAACAAGGCAGATGGCAGAAAGCTGAATAAAATACCGCCGTAGGATCGGAGCCCATATTCATGTGAGCTGCCTACCTTTGATTTTCAAGAGGATTACACCTTGTGTGGAGACAGAAGGAGAATGAGGAGGTGCAGAATGCATTGAATGACTGCTTAAGGAGGTCTTCATTCATACTTAATTCCTTATGTCTCATTAACACTAATCCTTATTAGTCTGTGAGTAAAGCAGGTCTGAATGGGCCTGCGGTGGATAGGCGGACATGTGCCCCTATTGTGATGGGGCGCAGGGGGTTAATCCAGATCTTAGGCTGGGGTTGAAGAGGAGAAGCCAGGTTACACCCATCCCCCCATTTCCCCCACCAAAGTCGGGGAGGAAAAGGACACTCTGACGGTGGTTGGCATAGTAACAGGCAAGTGTGGCTCAGAACGTCAACGACATGCAAATATTGCCATGAGGTGATGTTAAGGTAGTTGTAAATTCTACAGGGGCATTTCATATATTAAAGGTAATTTCTGTGACACTACATTTACCAAATGGTATTCAAAAATAATGTTTACAAACAGGTTTCCCAAACTCTCTCCTGTCCACCACTGGTCAGCCAAACAGGAAACGTTAAACTTAAGGCAGAATAAAATTAAATAATAAAATAAAAGAGTAGAGTAGGACAAAAGACATACAAGACAACAAAAGCTGGAGATATATCAATATCCCATATGATTTTGAATGGAACACAGTACAAAACCACTGAAAGAGAGCCACATGGCCTGTACCCACTTTTAGATGCCATCTGGGACCTGAAGTTCAACACTACAGGCTCCTCCAGGGCTCGTATCAGACAACCTCGTTAGCGCAGGTCAGAAATTAGCACCCGCTGTTCTCTCGTTAGCGTTTGTGAGTGTGGTGTTAAGGGAAGCCTAACCTGTTGAGAGGTTCTGGCTGTGAGATAAAGCAGATATGGATAAGGTGAGAACACTGTATTGGAGGAAGCAGTATTTTGTAGAGTGCTAAAAATCACTGGTTATGAGCACACTTATTTTACAGTTTTCCATGTGACAGCACATTAAAGGATTAGTTCTCTTTAAGAATAAAAATTCCTGATAATTAACTCACCCTCATGTCATCCAAGATCTTCACGATGTTCTTTCTTCAGTTGAAAAGAACGTAAGGTTTTTGAGGAAAACATTTCAGGATTTTTTCCATATAGTGGACTTCAATGGGTGTCAACAGGTTGAAGCTTCAAAGGGCACTACATGATCCCAGCCAAGAAATAAGGGTCTTGTCTAAAAAAAAATAATAATAATAATGTACAGTTAAGCTGGAAATTATTCATACTCCTGGCAAATTCTGACTTAAAGTTACTTTTATTCAACCAGCAAGTTTTTTTTATTATTGGAAATGACACAGGCTTCTCCCAAAAGATAATAAGATGATGTACAAGAGGCATCATTGTGGAAAAAAATGTTACTCATCTTATTTACATTTGAACAAAAAGTGGCATGTCCAAAATTATTCACACCCTTCTCAATAATGTATAGAAAAGCCTTTATTGGCTATTACAGAAATCAAACGCTTCCTATAATTGCTGACCAGCTTTTTGCATGTCTCCACTAGTATTTTTGCCCATTCATCTTTAGCGATGAGCTCCAACTCTTTCAGGTTGGAGGGTCTCCTTGCCATCACCCTGATCTTTAGCTCCCTCCACAGATTCTCAATTGGATTTAAGTCAGGACTCTGGCTGGGCCACTGCAAAACGTTAATGTTTTTGTCTGCTAACCATTTCTTCAACTTCACCACCTTTTCTGTGTGTTTTGGGTCATTGTCATGCTGAAATGTCCACTGGTGCCAAAGGCCAAGTTTCTCTGCAGACTGCCTGATGTTGTTGTTGAGAATTTTGCTGTATTGCTCCTTTTTCATGGTGCCGTTTACTGTGATTAGGTTTCCTGGTCCACCAGCTGAAAAACACCCCCAAAACATTCACAGCAAAATCTCTGGTGTTGAAATCGCAGTGTTAAAGGCTTTTGGAGTAAAGTGTTAAAGTTGTGGTGTTGAATTTTGGGGGGATTAATGCTGCGTTCCAGGCAGGTTTTTTAACTGGTAAATCACCACTTCAAACCACGACTCACGACTTTGTAGCATTCCAGGCAAGTCAAGCCAAACTGCCTAAGCACATTTATGAATTATTATTATTTTTATATTATTATTAATTTGATTGCAACGTTATATTGTTCCAAGCTCTATTTTTCCACCGTGTACTACTTGCATAAACACCGCACCCATTAGGGCTGCTATTGTTGTTTCACGGGCTATGTTACGTCAGAACTCGTAACTGGGAGTACATCGATCTAGTACGAGTGCACGAGTGGGAACTCATGGGTTTGAAATGAATTGATACATCTTAAGCCCCGGTCACACTAGACTTTGAGCATGCGAAATTCTTTCGGATGCTGCTGCAACGGTCGTGATATGACGTCATGCGATGCAGCTTCTTTTTAAAAAGTTAAATTCAGCACATGACACTAATAATACATTTAAATGTAAAAACATACAATCTATTACACTTTACCGCAGTGCTGCAGTTTTAAATGTTTAAATTTAAGGTTCTTTTCATTCAGCTAGAGGTCATGCTGTGACGTATCGATCTCCTGTTGGTCACACAGAGTCATGTGATGCGAATTCGTTGGTCAGAGTTCACCAAGCTTGAACTTTCAGACGCAGCGAAATTGCGTTTCCGGTCTAACGCATTCGCATGGGTAAAGACTAGGGAAGTCAATGGAACGAAAAGTGCAGTGTGACCGCACCTTTACTCACAAAATGTGTTTTTGTAATATCATATCGTTTCATAACGATATTTATTTGCTGTATGCGCCTAAACTTTTCTCAAAGGCATTTTCTTCCACTCGCAATGCGGAACAGACGAGGATGCTTCTTTTTAAAATGGAAACAACGAGAATTAAGTGTTTTATCTCATTTATAACATTTATTTTATAACATCATAGTGATTTATAGCGATAGTTATGCGTTGTGCGCTTTTAAACTTTTTTCAGTGAGATATTCTCTTTCACTTACGATGCTGCACAGACGGGAAAGTTGGTTTTGACACGGAAAGCACCTAGAGTAAGTGTTTTACCTCATTTAAGATATGTATTTTATAAAATAACATTTGCTTCATGATGATATATATGCTGCGCGCCTAAACGAGTCTAATGTGAAACGTTTCTCACAGAATTGAATTGACAAGCTGTGTTGACGCGGAGGTCACTTTTAACAGGGAAACACCACAAGTAAGTGTTTTACCTCATTTAAGATATGTATTTTATGAAGTAACATTGCTTCATGATATATATGCTGCGCGCCTAAACGAGTCTAACGTGAAACGTTTCTCACAAATTTATATATATATATATATATATATATATATATATATATATATATATATATATATATATATATAACAGTATATATTACAGTATATATTTAAAACTTTAAATATTTTTTTTTCTATCAAAATGTTCTTGTGTGATAACAATGTTCTTGTGTGGAAGTGTTTGTAGTAAAAGCTGTTTTGCACAGAAATTCATTGCAGCCGGCTTTGTTTTTGATGTTTATTTGTGAGGTATTGTATGAATAACATAAGTCAACGTAGCTTTACACATACACTTTGTACTAAAGGTAAATCCAAAATAGTGATGTCACTGTCTAAGCAGAGGGATGTTGTGCAACCCTATGGAATATAGTCCACACATGACAAATGAGGTAATAATCAATAAACCTCATCATTCCTCCCAGTGATTATTTCCAGGATAAACTGAGATGCCCCCAAGCTGGCTTCTTAAAACTGACTAAATATTTATTTCTTTTATTTATATTTCTTTTGAACGGCTCTTTGAAAGGAATGGATCGCCAAGATCCGGATCCCCTCAAAGAGCCCTAAATCCCATCACTAACAAGTAAGTGTTTTACCCCATTTAAGATATGTATTTTATAACATCAAATTGATTTATAGCGATATTTATGTGTTGTGCGGTCCTACATTTTCTCAGAGGGATATTTTCTTTCACTCACGATGCAGAGCAGACGGGATGTTGGTTTTAACAAGGAAAACACAGAAAAGTAAGTGTTTTACTTCATTTACTATATGTATTTTGTAAAATAATATTAGTTAATAATATTTTTATGCTGTTCGTGTCTAAGCGATCCGAAACGTTTCTCACAGATTTTAATTGATGTCAAATCAAACCACTATAATAATAAACTGACCAGATCTAAAATGGCAATATTGGTAATTGGTTTTTATGTCTCCTGACCAAATTTAGTTTATTATTATATTCAAATGTTCCGAATGTGCTTTTCCATATAATGTCAGTATATGGCAATTAACATCAGGCTTTTAAAAAAGAAACAAAAGTATAATAGAGTGGTCTCATGCATCATGTGCTGTATATTCCAAGTGTTCTGCAGGTACACAATAAATTTTGGTGAGAAACAAACTAAAATTTTCCATATTATATAACAAATATCCTGAATTGGTTGTTGGTCTCTGTGCACGATTGCGTGTTTATGAGACACTATTAGTGCATGTGCAACCTTCTTCACTGACTCCGGACCGAAGCTTCAGTTGCCGTGACTGTCAAAATGACAGCTGACAGATGAATGTAATATATTTACCTCAGAGAAAAAGCCCATATTTTGTATTGTGCTGTGTTTTTATTAATCTTGATTGTTCACAACTTGTGTGCTTGTCCTGGTTGAATGCACAAAGACCAACAGTCAGGTCAGGATATTCTGTAAATGATGTAAATATTCAGTTTGTTTCTCACCAGGCCCTATCATACCCAGAACACTGTGAATATACAGCATGTGTCACATGGGACCACTTTGTATACTTTTGTGTTTTTTTCCCCCTTATTTTAAAGTTTGGATGTTAGTCGCTATGCACTGCCATATGAACAAGCACAAGTGGGACAAAAAATAACTTTTCATGTTCCGAAAAGGTCAAATGGCATTAGAACAACACAAAGATAAATAAAAAATATATATCATTATTATATCATTATTATTGTGGGGTGAAATATCTCTTAAAACAAATTGTTCACCTGAATTGTTGTTTACTTAAACTAATGCCGTTCCACAGACACCATGTACAGCATGTCATACAGGTTTGGAACCACATGAGAATAAAAAACATTTTTGGGTAAATGTTGTAAACTACCCGAAATGTTGTATTGTAATTAATACTTGTCTCTGACATTTCACCTGGTAATAGTTTTGATAAGTTAATGTGAAATTATTCTGGGTTTTTTTTCCCTCCAATTTTACAGGTGGACTTTTGTGATGCTGCAAATGGAAGTGGATTTTTGCTTGGCTGTGGATCTTGTCGTGCTGAAAAAAGAAAGGGACTACTTTCTCCAAGGAGGTTCAAACGCCATTGTCACAGACTTTGTTCAGTGAGCATTAACATGCATTTAGTGTTGATGGTAATGAATAAGATGATGTTGTTTAATTATCATTAGATAAATGAAATCATTATAATCCTAATAACATTCAGAATACTTATGGACCAAATAAGATTTTTTTTTTTTTTTTTTTTTTTTTTTGCACTGATTTGCTTTGACATTATGTTTTAACTGTTGTAAGAACATGTTCTCTACACTGAATGTGAAGACATTTTGGTGCAGGGAAAAAGATTTACAATGTTTCAATTAAAATAAATAAATAAATGTAAACATGCACTGTTGTGGATTATTTTTTCATTTTTTCTTTACCTAAACACACAGCAAAATAAGCCAGTGTGCAATGAACTCAATTTGAGTCAAATTTAACACTCCTAAAATGTAAATATGACTCCCTCCATTTTGGAGTTAAAACAACACTTTCGAAAGTGTGAAACGTGTACATTACTCATAGAGTACATTTTAACACTGTAAGAGTTTATTTGTAATCCAACAGAAGTGTGACTGAAATAAACTAATATGCTGGATTTACAAATATACTCTTTCAGTTAAAATGTACTCTGTGAGTAATGTACATGTTTCAAACTTTTGAAAGTGTTGTTTTAACTCCAAAACGGAGGGAGTCATATATACATTTTAGGAGTGTTAAATTTGACTCAAATTGAGTTAAATGTACACTGGCATTTTTGCTGTGTTAGGTTCCCACCACCATGTTTGACAGTGGGGATGGTGTTCTTAGGGTTGAAGGCTTCTCCTTTTTTATGCCAAATGAAGGCTACATCATTGTGGCCAAACAATTCAATTTTAGTTTCATCTGACCATAAAACAGAAGACCAGAACTACTTCTTTGTCCAGATGAGCATTTGCAAAGGCCAAGCGGGCTTTTGTGTGCCTTATCTGGAGAAGTGGTGTCCTCCTTGGTCTGCGTCCGTGGAACCCAGCAGTGTGCAGTGTCCGCTGGACTGTCTGCCTTGAGATGTTGCCACCAGCAGAGCCCAGATTCATCAGGATGGCCTTGGTGGTGATCCTTGGATTCTTTTTTACCTCTCACATTATCCTCCTGACCAGAGATTTTTCACAGTGCGGAACGTCTTATATTTTTTAATAATACTTTGCACTTTAGCCACTGGAACTTCAAAACATTTAGATATGGTCTTATAGCCCTTTCCTGACTTGTGAGCAGCCACAGGTCCTTTGTCTTAGCCATGACTGTCCACAAACCAACAGCACAGAGCTTCTGTTTGATTAAAACAGCTGTTCCCAATGAATCAGGGTAATTAGAATGCTTTTTTTTAGGCAAACTGTCTAGGACGAGTTCGAAAAAGTAACTTTTTATATAATGTCAAATTTAAGAAGCAAAGTTTAAGAAATTCTAATAGCAATGTTGTTCAGAATGAGGAGATCTAACATATGAATATTGTGTGTATGTGTGAAAAAACGCGTGACATACAAGACGTAAAACCCGATAATACCACCTATTAGCCGATTTTATTCAAATTTCTGACAGACCTTTAAAGTCATGAGCCAAACAGGTCCATTGAGTTTCATTCCTTCCGATCAGCCTTAGTTAACCTTGTCTAGGTACTGTTATTTAATTGGCTGATGGCGGCCATGTTTTCCGAGATATGCCAATCTCCTCCTAGATATTGATAGGTATGGACCTTGGACAAAGACACTGCATGCCAAATATTAAGTTAATCTAACTAAAGGGTGCATAGTTAAAGCCAGGTTTCGTAATGCCCTACGAGAAGTTCAAAAATGTCAAAAATTCAGAAAATCCAAAATGGCAGACTTCCAGCAAAAAATCTGTCAGAATATGATTAGTTTGACTTGACTCAGGGATTCCAAATATATAACACAATTGAGTCTCTGACAAACGGTTTATGAGTTACGGACAAAAATGTCTAAAATTTAGTTTTTTAGCATTGTAGCATCCCCATAGGTCCATTGGAGCGAGTCTTTGGATCTGAGTAGTGAGCAATACTACTACCATCTGACCAAGTTTTAGCTCTCTAGACCTTACGGTTTGGTCTGCACAGTCAGTTTTATGGAAGAAGAAGAATAAAAATCGTTACAATTACAATAGGGTTTCAGCACTACGTGCTTGGACCCCTACAAATCACTTACTAAAAAAACACACAACTAAAAGGTTTTATTATAATATAATGTGAAAACAAATGTTGAAATAGGTTGTTTACTTTCTGTATACACAAGGTTTTATTGCTTACATCAGCTTTTATGAGTCATTGAATGCTTGCTGGACATCATCTTTCTGCGCATTCCCTTCATTTAGACTGGCACTGCCTCAGTAAAATCACCCCCTGCCAGAGTTTAAACATACACTGCAGCACACACACTGCACCATATCAAAATGTAATTAAATTATGAAGTGATACGCATCAGAGCGGTCACGCTTATTTGTTTCTCCATTATTAGAGAGGGAGCGTTTCATGCGGTGAATATGAAGTAGGGTTTGTGTATGAATCTCCTCTCTTTGCTGTGCGCCAGGGGCCGTCTACTCCAGCGAGACACGCTCATGCTGGGAAAACACATCTTCTGCTGGGAGCTCTGCTCTTTAATAGTTTTACCCTCTGCAGAGCATATGCTACGTTATCTGTTATGCTAATTGAATTGTGGGAAATCTTAGTGAGGACATTAAACTGTGTTTGACAACAGGAGAAGATATAATAATTGCTAACAAGGCTGGCTGGTTGTAATTATTATTGTTGGGAGAAATATGAAACTATGATATCCAAAAACTCATGGAGAAGAAGAGGAAAAGAAGGGGTAAAAAAGCTCTGAATGCACATTGAAAATCTGTAAGTAAATATTTAAAATGGATTGGAAATAAATACAGTGTTTTAGGGTTTTAGGGTCGTTTGGTAATTTAATTTCTAGTATTCTATATCTATATTCTATATTCTATATCTAGAAGTATTGCCGCTGCAAATGGCAAGCATTTTTGTGCATTTATGAGAAAATGATTAATTCTCCATTATTTGTTGTTGATTACATGACTTCTTTTTACAGACAGTCAGATGTTCTTACTTCCATTGATGCACAAGATGCTCTCATTTTGTATTAAATTAGAAAAAAGAAGCTTATCACTAGTGAATTTACACATTTCCAATAGTTCTCATACTAACTGTTTCTAAATGAAAAATCATTTTTGAACAATTTTGCTGTTTTGTTTTGTCCAGCAAAGTGGACTGACCCTCTACCAGAATTACTTTTCCATTTTTCCACTATTTTCCCAGCTCATATTTATAGCACACGGGGAAATATCGCCCTACTTCAATCCTTTTAACAAGAATGACTGTTTTGTTGCTGTCTTCTTTGTTCGCACACTGAATCTGTGTGGCTTTTGTTGCGTAGAGAAATTGGTGTATTACATTTTATGTGTTTTGCCTTTTCAAATTGGGGACACATTATGGTATACAGGACTCACAGCGAGCACCACCGAGGTGAGGGCAATTCAAAAAACGCTTATTGTTCAACAGCTTTAATGACCGCCAATGGTTGATGTCTGTACTGTTTAGAACGTGTCTGAATCAATATGAGGTATAATTGGCTCTGATGGGACTTTATGACATGTTAGTGGTGAGACATGACAGTGTAAACACTTATTTGTCTAAAGGAGGCTTTCTCAACAAAGTCACATGGTGCTGAAGGTACAGGTGAAGAGGAAGCGTGGAGAAATACAACAATCTACCATAATCACCTCTCCATTTGCTAAAGGAAAACAGCTCTTTAGTCTGCTCTGTATTTCAGCAGCGGGCAATTTGCGGATGTTTGCTTACTTGTTAGCATGCTTATGTGCTGTTTATTTGGTGGTGCTTACGAAATGATTGGGCTTTATTTTGCTTTTCATCTAGAAAATTGAGTCCAGCAGGTCATTTCGAGATGTTAGCATATAACACTATCTCATCTTCATTTATAGAACACTTAAGAAAAAAATCATGGCATAGCTTGTATTTGCATTTAATTTTATTTAAATAATTATTTTCAGAATGTCTTTACTGAAATTCTTTACATACAAAATAAAAACAAAAACCTCCAAAAAGTCATGGAGAAGACGAGTGAAAGAAGAGGTAAAAAAAACTCTGAAAGCACATTGAAAAAGTAAATATTTAAAATGACTATGAAACATTTCATTTATTGATGGTAAATATAAATAAGCATCATATTAAGTTATATCAGATTCCTAGCAGATTATGTTAAAACTAATCCAATCGAAATTTTTTGCAATTAAAATATCAATTACAAATATTTAGGCATTTTTGAATGAAATGTGAAATAAAACGTTTTACTTTGCATCTGCTAGTCTTTTAGCCAAAGTAACATCCCTTTATTACTCATGTATGTTTTGCATAAAAATCTCAAGTAGGTACATTATGTACTGTCGTATTTCATGGTTTAAGTCAAATAGTAAGAATAGTTCGAACATCAGTAATGTGACTGGCATAAGCAAAACTAGAAGCTTTTAAAAACTAAATATCTCCCTTTGGAGTGGACTTTGAGATTTGTAACTTTGTAGATGTTTTTAATGCCCAAACATACTCACCACATTCAGTGTTATCCACACCCAAATGTTCCCATCACCCAAAATATTTCCAGACATGTAAAGCTATGATGAATGTATATAAGTCTATGCATAGTATATCAACATCACTCTCATCAGCTGCTGAAATCAATTTAGGCTAATTAACAGAAAAGGCTCTCCAGTAGACACTGTCTCATTGACATGATGATGCCACTCAACCTGATACAAAGTTACCACAATTATGGCAATTACACATGGATGATTGCACTCGAACTGAGCAGAGCTCTAAGAGACTCTTAGCTTGATTATCCTACGAGCACTCTGATGGAGGGCTGTACTGAGGACACATCAGAAACCCCCCTTTGACACACTGCCCAACATCACTCAGAAATACAATACACAAACATCTTACACTTTATTACAATAAAATTCAATGGTGAATCGTGAATGAATAATTAAGAATTTCAGTCAAAGTCATCATGAAAGATACACTTCCAGATGGAAGTATGTCTCCAAGATGTCTATTAAAGGGTTAGTTCACCCAAAAATTAAAAACAGCCCATTATTTACTCACCATCCAGGCATCCTAGATGTATATGACTTCCTTCTTTCAGTTGAATACAATCAGAGTTATATTAAATTTTATCCTGGAATTCCCAAGCTTTAGAATTGCATGGGTGGGTGTTTCTCTTAATCAGTCCAAAACAAGTCCAATTAAATGCATCCATCCATAAAAAAGTGCCTCAAATGGCTTCAGAGGGTGAATAAAGGCCTCCTGTAGTGAATCGATGCATTTTTGTACAAAAATATTGATATTTTAAATGTAATAATCACTTTAATCTAGCTTGCACCAATTGGTCATACACTGAATCCTTTCTGGGCGGATGACAGGACCTTGGTGTTGCATATGCACCAGTGAATCTCACACAAACCAACATTTGTTTACAGGAGCAGAGGAAGCAAAGTTTCCTTACTGTAGCAAAGGAAAACCAGTCTCCTCTTGGCTTATATCGAAATATACTCTGAATATTCCTCAATACAGTTTCAAAATCTAGTTATTTGGCTTGTTGTTTGTTGTCTACATAGGCAGCTGCCAATTAAAATGGACCTTTATGCGGTTTTTATGTGGTTTTTGATTGTAATTTTCAGACAAATGACAACAAAGATGCAATGTAAGTCTTTGCTGGTTTTCCTAGCGATAAGAAGAGGAGAAAAGAATGGGAAGCTGCTGTGGATGAATAAAACCTCTTCAAGACCCACGTCTTTGTTCTCTCCACTTTAGCCTTGATGCCTTTGAGGCTACTGAATAAGCTTACAAATGGCAGAGACAAAAAATGCTAGATGGCATCCTGGCAGGATGTAAACATGCCCTCATGACACTGCAGCCACTGAAAGAGTTTCTCAGCGCGAATTTCACTCGATGTCCAGGAACGTTTGCACTCCTTGTAAGGAAATCAATGGTTTAAGCCTACGCCATGGTTGTGTGACTTCAAGTCTTTCAGTCTTAAATTGAAAAATATTTCCCTGAAAGTTTTATTTTGAATTGTCGAGAAAGAGGCTGTGAAGCAGACTAGGCCATAGATGAGTTTTCCTGTTCAGCTTGATGACTTTTAATGTCCTAGACACCCTCTTTAGTCCCATTTAGCCACTTGTTAGCAATTGCCTATTTCAAAACAAGCAAAAGCTTAAAAAATACAAAGGGGTACTGATATATTTCATGTAACTGAATCCAACCAAAAACAATACTGAGCTACCACAGATGTTATTTCAGAAAAAAAAAAAACAGTTAAAGAAAAAAGAAATTACTACAATATGATGGGATTGGAAGTGCTAAAATGCTAGCTCATTTTCAGGTTTTGGCCAACAAAAATGCAACATCCCTTCAGGATGCTATGGATTCCAAAAGCATTTGGCTTTACCAGGTTGCTAAGCTAACAATGTGTAACTCTAATACACCTAAAATACCATACACATATTGTATAAAACAGTTAAATTAGAAGTATTTTTATTGACACTTTTTGATATTGAATATAATTTAAATATACCCTAAATAAATATTCTACCGTATTCTAGACTGATTATATATATATATATATATATATATATATATATATATATATATATATATGGATTGGATCAATTGGATTTAAGTCAGGACTCTGGCTGGGCCACTGCAAAACATGAATGTTTTTGTCTGCTAACCATTTCTTCACCACTTTTAGCTGTGTGTTTTGGGTCGTTGTCATGCTGAAATGTCCACTGGTGCCTGCTGACTGCCTGATGTTGTTGTTGAGAAAATTTTGAAGTATTGCTTCTTTTTCATGGTGCCGTTTACTGTGATTAGGTTTCTTGGTCCACCGGCTGAACCACCCCCCTCAAAACATTAGGTTCCCACCACCATGTTTGACAGTGGGGATGGTGTTCTTAGGGTTGAAGGCTTCTCCTTTTTTGTGATCAAAATCATTGTGGCCAAACAATTCAATTTTTGTTTCATCTGACCATAAAACAGAAGACCAGAAGTCGTCTTCTTTGTCCAGATGAGCATTTGCAAAGGCCAAGCGGGCTTTTGTGTGCCTTATCTGGAGAAGTGGTGTCCTCCCTGGTCTGCGTCCATGGAACCCAGTGGTGTGCAGTGTCTGTTGGACTGTCTGCTTTGAGATGTTGCCACCAGCAGAGCCAAGATTCATCAGGATGGCCTTGTTGGTGATCCTTGGATTCTTTTTTACCTCTCTCACTATCTTCCTGACCAGCTCAGGTGTCACTTTTGGCTTCCGTCCTCTGAGATTTTTCACAGTGCGCAACGTCTTGTATTTTTAATAATACTTTGCACTGTAGCCACTGGAACTTTAAAACATTTAGATATGGTCTTATAGCCCTTTCCTGACTTGTGAGCAGCCACAATGCACAGCCGCAGGTACCCAGTGAGCTCCTTTGTCTTAGCCATGACTGTCCACAAACCAACAGCAGAGAGCTTCTGTTTTTCACCTTGTAACAATTCCCCGCAAAGCGTGGAACTCACACAATTTGAAACGGGAGATTTCTGTTTTTATGAATGAGTGTATGAGTGTAGTAACTTGACAGACAACCACAATTAACAAACCAAGTGTATTATACAGATATTAATTACAAATACAGTGTCCGAGCAAATCGAATAAGTGCACTACCAGTGTGTGTGTGTGTGTGTGTGTGTGT